>NC_139390.1:58100000-58117500 GCF_054392235.1 Sus scrofa | reverse complement strand
CTCCACACCACCAGCTGCGACCCCAGGCGAGTGCGGGAAGAACCGACGGGCGGCTCGCAGCGGGGGAGGCAGGGGCAGAGGCCGCCGGGGGACGGGGCGCATCCCCCTCCTCCACTTCCCCTTCCAAGGGGAGGGGCACCACGCGCCCACGCAGCACACAGCCCGGCGCTGGACGCCAAAACCCGGCCCGGCCCGGCGTGACCCTCCCCCAACTCGGAGGGGGGAGGCACAGGCCGCATTAGGCAAAAGAGCAGCGCTTGGCCCCCACCGCGGGGGCCAGCGCACCCCTCGCGCGAGGGCGGCTCTTGCCCACACGCTGTGGCAAGTAGCGCCGGCAGCTACTGCCCTGCAGACTTCAGGAGGGGCGGCGGCTGGGGGGTCCAGGTACCCCAAGGCCCCCCTCTCAGATCGCTAGAGAAGGCTTTCTCACCGAGGGCGCGTCGTGCCCCACACACCATCGCTCGCCCCTTCGGGGACCCACGGGAGTGGGAACACTCCCAAAAAGTGGGAAGTCAGAAGGGGGGGGGGTCTGCGGTATGGGTAAAGCACACAGCCCATGTGAGCGTCCACGGTCAGAGCCGGGAGGGCAAGAGTCTGTGCTGCCACCAGGCTTGCCTTTCAGACTTTTCCACGTGGGTGGAGGGATGCCACGTCCGGAAAGCCAGACGGGGACCCCCCCTTCACATCTCCCGGCCCACCGCGGTCGCTCTCACGACCACATGCAGCCTTCCCGGTCAAGGGAGAAGCATGGGGCGTGCCACTCAAGGGCCAAGGGCTGCCCTCACTGGCACACAGTGAGGGAGACCCATGACAAGGGGTCCACCTGAGCCCCTCCCGGGGAGGGGACACAAGCTTCCCCTGCCTTACCGTCTCGACCCCCTCCCCTGAGCTTTAGGAAGCTGCTCGTGGGGCACGCCACCACCACAGTGGGGACCCGAGGGGACTCACCGCTGGGAGAGGAAAACGACACCACCGCTCGGCCTCGGGCATCTGACAGGCAACCCGGAGTACTCCAGGGGCACCACAGAGGACCAGGGGAGGCACGCTCACGCACCCGCAGGGATGCGAAGCATGGCAGCGAGGGAGGCCTCCCCCCACTTTGGGGAGGGACCGCTCGCAAGGCACACGCCAAGGAGGCAAAGCGAGAATGCCTGCTGCGTCCCAAAGGACCCAGGCCCCCCCCCCCGACTGACACCCGAAGGCAGCAGGGCGGGAGACCAGAGGTCAGGCTGGAGGCCGCACCCCTGCCTTCCCCCACACCACCCGCAGGTGGGGGAGGAGCAGCGAGGGGCCCGCGACAGAATGAGAGGCGCGGCCCAACTCACCATGAGCGGCCGTCCCTCACCTGGCGCGGCTTAAGCCCAAGCCCAGGAGAGCGCCACATCACCACATCGATCAGTCCTGGCAGAGCCAGGGAAGAGCCCAGAAGAGGGGAGGGAGGGAGGGAGGGAGGGAGGGCCAGCAAAGACAATCACCACGGGGGCCTGCTTCAGCTTCACCGGCCCCCCCTCCTCCTCCTCCTCCTCCTCCTCCCCTTCCTCTCTCAGGGGAGAGACAGCGGCTGACAACCCCGGGAGGGAGAATGCCTGACACGTGGCACGGAGCCAACAGGGTGGGGTTGTTCCAGCCGAGCCGCCGGGTGCCCGCAGCAGGGAGGCACACAGGGTAGAAGACCCCACAGGGCCACGCGCCCTGCCGCCCTCGGGTCAGCCAAAGACCGGAGGGGACACCGCAGCATGGGCCAGCTGGATGCACAAGCGAGAGCCGGCGCACAGGCCCAGGCGAGCGGCCCCCACGCGGGGTGCAAAGGGCAGGGTCAGGCCTTGGACAGCAGCCGAAAGCCCAAAGCCCCCCACGTGCATCCAGAGGCCCAAGGTCTCCAGCGACAGGCGCTGAAGAGGATCGTGTCAGCATCTACCTGGTGACAGAAAAGGCCTATTTCGGCCGCGAAAAATGTCCATGCCCAGCAGCGGGGCCCACCCACAGGACGTGGGGGTATCCCCGGAACCCCCATCCGGACACTTGTCCCCCAGCCCTGCCCTAGAGTCGCCAGACCCAGCGCTCTCAGGGCCATCTGGTCGACCCGGGGAGCGTGACCGCAAGGAAGGGACAGGGACAGGAAGGAGGTGGAGCCGGCCGGCCAGCCGGGGAAGCCCTTCCCGGCTTGCCCACGCGGGCAGGTATCGGTCTGTCCGGAGCTCCAGACGGGGACTTGGCTCCCCCAAAATCCAGGACACACCATCCAGCTCAGGCCGGTCCCCACCTCCCGACAGATCGACCGACCGACAGGGAAACACTCCGAGGGCGGGGGGGCGGGGGGGGGGGGAATGAGAGCGTGGGAAACGAAGTCTTGTCCAACGACCGGGACCCTACATGGGCACGCCTCAGGCCCAGGTGCACCCTTCCCGGCCACACCCGGGAGCAGGGGGCCGGCGGGGTACCATCCACCATCTCCGGATCCATCAGGACTTGGAAAAAAAATGTTTCCACGGAGGCGCCTCCGACGAACGGACCCCGCGAAGGAAGGCGCCGGGGCCCGAGCCACCCTTTCCGCTCCACCCCTCACGGCTTGTGCCGGTCTAGACCTCGTCAGTACGACTCCGCACGGGCCGGCGGTAGCCATCAGTCGGGGGGCAGGGGGGGAGGGACCCATGCCGGCATGACGACCGGGAAACAAGCGTGCCGGCCACCGAGCCTGTCGCGCCCTCCAACGCCCTCACAGCGCACAGCCCGGGCCGCTCCTCACTTCGGGGATGAGAGGCTGGAGGGACGGCGGGCGGGAGTCATTCACGCTCCAAAGGGCGACCCGGGACAAGGCCAGGCCACCCGAGCACAGGCAGTCCCGGGCGCCGCACACCCTCTCCCCTCGCTAGGGAGGCGGCCCGGCCCAGGCCTGGTCGGTCCCCGGGGCCGGAGCGGCAAGAGCGGATGCTGGTCGACCCGGCCAGGCGGCCCCAGAACCTGCCTGGGGAGCGCGGTGACAGTCACTCCCTCACAGGCCTGCACGCCCAATCTCCGGTGAGAGAGGGACACTCCCAGGCCTCTGAGCCACCGGAGCTGTCGCCGCCAGTGTCGCCAGCCTCCCGGAACTCTGACTCAGGCCGGATGGCTGAGTCACATCCCTCGCGAAGGTCCCCAAAGCTGCAGAGGGAAGGGACGATATAAAAGCGGACACTAGATGGCACGCGACAACCGCCACCAACGTCACCAGGACAGATCCGGAAGGCCGGCCGGCCGGCGGCGACACAACGACACAGCGCCGGCCACCCAAATGCCCGAGCTCTTCCCGGGGCCGAGGCGCCAGGCGTCCTGCACGACCGCGAGGCTTCCACTACGGAGCTGCCTCCTGGCAAGGCACTGCGTGGCGTGATGGCAGCAGATGGAAAGAGGGGGGCGGCGGCGGCGGCGGCGGCGGCGGCGGGGAAGGAGCTGGGAAGAGGTTCTCGCTGTTGCCTAGAAGGAGCCGCGCTCGCTCCCCCAAGCATGTCCCTTCCTGGGCTTGGGAATTCCAGAGAGAAGCCGGCGCGGTGAGGGTGGCACTAGCGAGAGAGATCTCAGGTTCCCCTCCACCTTCTCTTCTCTCCCCCACCCCCACCCCACCTCCCTGCACGGAGCTGGAGGAGGGAGGGAGAGAGGGAGGGCGGGAGGGTAGGCGGGGACTGGCAAAAACGAAACCCGGCAAGCTCTCGGAGAACGACAACGCAGGAGTCGGTATACCTGCCACCCTTACCGACGGAGACGGTCTGTCAAAAGCAGACAAGCAA
Organism: Sus scrofa; assembly: GCF_054392235.1. Classification (NCBI taxonomy): domain Eukaryota; kingdom Metazoa; phylum Chordata; class Mammalia; order Artiodactyla; family Suidae; genus Sus; species Sus scrofa. The sequence continues at coordinate 58,113,736 of NC_139390.1, read as the reverse complement.
AGCCCAGAAGCTTAGGAAGGGAGAGAAGGATACAGTCGATCCTAGGAAAGTGGAAATGAAAATCTCTCTCTGCATAGACTGAGACAAAGTCCAAAGAGAACAAATGGCTGCCTGGGGCAAATGCTCTGGTGGTCAGGTCATAGAAACATGGATTTCAGCATGACTGACCAACCACAACGGAGGGAAAGTACAACGCAACACTATGAGTGTGTGTGTATGTGTGGGGGGGTGAACTGAAATCTCATCCAAAACAAAACAAAACAAAACAAAAAAAGGAAAACAACCCCCCCCCCAAAAAAAACCCAAAAAACAACAACAGATGAAGAAGAAGAAGGAAGCCCACGACCAACAGGGTCAAGGCTCCTGCTTTCTCACCGCGGTGGCTCTGGTTGCCCCTGTGTGGTGCAGGTTCCATCTCTGGCTCAGGAAAAACTTCCACTTGCTGCCCGTGTGTGTGGCCAAAAAGTAAAACATAAAGCTGAAACAGGAGGGAGAGGGGGTGGAGAAAACCCGAAACAAACAATAAACTTTGCAAGTCTCAGGATTGCCATCCTGGGGTAGTGGAAACAAATCCGACCAGGAACCATGAGGTTGCAGGTTTGATCCCTGGCTCACTTGTTGGGTTAAGGATCTGGCATTGCCGTGAGCTGTGGTGTCTGTCACAGACGCGGCTCGGATCCCGCGTGGCTGTGCCTGTGGTGTAGGCCGGCAGGTAAGGCTCCGAACTGACCCCTAGCCTGGGAACCTCCATGTGCTGCGGGTGTGGCTCCCCCCCAAAAAAAAACCAGAAAGAGAGAGAGAGAGAGAGAGAGAGAGAAGGAAAGAAAGAAAGAAAGAAAGAAAAGAGAAAGAAAGAGAGAGAGAGAGAGAGAGAGAGAGAAAGAAAGAGAAAGAAAGAAAGGAAGGAAAGAGAAAGATAGAGAGAGAGAGAGAGAGAGAGAAAGAAAGAAAGAAAGAAAGAAAGAAAGAAAGAAAGAAAGAAAGAAAGAAAGAAAAAGAAAGGAGAAAGAAAGGAAGGAAAGAGAAAGAAAGAAAGAAAAGAAAAAGAAAGAGAGAGAGAGAAAAGAAAGAAAGGAAGAAAGGAAGGAAGGAAAGAAAAAGAAGGAAAAAGAAATCCATCTCGGAGTTCCCGCTGTGCCTAGGTCACAGCTGAGCCTCAAGTTCGATCCCTGGCACAGGAAAGGCAGTGCAGCAGGAAAAAAAAAAAAAAAAAAAGAACAACTCCATCTTGCTGGTTGGGCAGGGGAGATGCAATTGCCGGATGACATTCCACAACTCTGCCAAACTGGCAAAACCACGACGCACTTAGTACAGGAGTCATTGAAGACATGGATGTGAAAGCATCTTCTTGCTATCGATTCATTTCCCACAATCCCAGGAAGAGCCATTGGAACAGGGCTCCCATTCTTGGCACGATATCTTTTCTATGTGTGGGTGGACGCATCTTTTCTCATGGTTGTTTTCCTTTTGACCAAATTTAACTTCAGCCTCCACCATGTCATCTTTTGGGCTCTCAAGCCTGCCATGAGAATATGGTCACCAAAGTCCTCGCCCAGAGGCACCTTTGCCCACCACCAGTGCCGCCGTCTCCCCCCACCTCCTCCTCCTCCTCCTCCTCCTCCTCCTCCTCCTCCTCCTCCTCCTCCTCCTCCTCCTCCTCCTCCTCCTCCTCCTCCAACCCCCGCCAAGCACCCCCCCCCCCCACCCCGCTTTGTATTGTTCAGCTGTCTTGCACTGGTCTCTCACACGGTGGCGGTGTGGTCCTATGCATGATTCCCAACCACATTCAAGTGGACTTCCGGGATCATCATTTTCTGTTTCCTAACTGCACTTTCGTCGTTCTTAGGAGGTTTGCTTCCCTTCCCCCCCCACCCCCCCCCCACCCCGCGCGCGCGCACGCTTGGTGTTGAATCGGAGCTGCATCTGCTAGCCTGAGCCACAGCCACAGCAACGGCGGGATCCGAGCCACATCTGAGACCTTATGCCACAGCTCGCGGAAAAATGCCAGATCCTTAAACCCCTGAGCGAGGTCAGGGATCAAACCTGCCACCTCGTGATTCCTAGTCCGATTCGTTTCCGCCGCGCCATGACAGGAATTCCTTCCTGTGTTCTTTTGGGTCATGGTTGTTTCCAGCTCCACAGAATTCCTCCCCGTGCTCATGTGACATCTGGGATGTGGCGGGTTGGGGGGGGGGGGGCAAGGTTTCGTTCCCCTACAGTCATGCCTTGAAAAAAGTCGTGTACAACGTTTCACATTCCAGATCCAGAAGCTGAATCCGCAGCCGGTTCCATCTCATGAAACCGATCTCCCAGCCCAGGAAAACCAAAGGTCGTGGTTGGAGCCCGTGATAAACCCCAGGTCTGAGTCCCGAGCACTGCTGCTCAGGGAAGATTTCGAGGTGTCAGGGTCCAAGGATCCTCCTGGGCACTTGGAAATGTCTCCGATGTGTGCAGGCAGGCATGAGGATGAGAAGGGGCTAAAGAGGGGCAGAGGGTGGTGATCTCTTGTCGGTGGATGTCAAGGGTTGGCGCTTCCTTTTGTGGATCTCCCGGAAAAGTCAAATGTGGGAGAAAAACTGGACCCGTGAGTTCGAGGAGAGGGATGGCCAGAGAAAACCAGAAGAATTCCATCTGCCGACCATTGGGTAGGTAGGAGGGCAAAAACCGAAACCTCGAGCATGACATGAACAGAACCACATGCTTCTAGCCACCCATAAACCCCGTAAGATAAGATCGTTTCTGCTGAGATACCCTCTCCCTCCCCCCACCCACCCAGGGCGAAGGATCCCTGGGTGGTGGCAGAGGGGCGGCAGCAGTCAGTGGCAGTGGCGGCGGGCATGGAACTTCCACAGGCCCTGGGGACACACCCCCCGCCCCCAGAAACCCCTAGAAGCTTGGAATTCTGATGTCTGTGGTGTGATGACCATAAACACTGGCTTTTGTGCCATGTCTGCTAGAAGATATGGTTTCCATGACAAATAAAGTGATTTTTAGCAAGTTTTTCTCCACTTGAGATGTATTGAAAATACGTCTTCATTCAGGGGGAGGTAGGTGTAGGTGACAGACGTGGCCGCTCAGCTCAGATCGGGTGATCTGGCAGGGCATAGCTCTGGCTGAGGTGCAGGCCAGCAGCTACAGCTCCGATTCTTCGACCCCTAGCCCAGGGAACTTCCATATCCCAAGGGTGCACTCCTAAAAAACAAAAAACAAAATGAACAACACACAAAGAGGGAGCATCTCATCGATGGCAGACCAAATTCCAATGTATATGTATACGTGTACATAGGTATGTACGTATGGATGTGTGTGTGTATGTGTATATTATCGAGAGAGAGAGAGAGAGAGAGAGAGAGAGAGAGAGAGAGAGAGAGGATTTTTTAGAGCCATAACTGTGGCATACGGAAGTTCCCAAACCAGGGTTCGAACCGGCATACATGGATACTAGTCGGGTTTGTTACCACTGAGCCACAACAGGAACTCCCCACATTCCAATATTTAATGAGAAAATACATTTTTGATGCTTTAGGCAACCCTGCAAACACCCTTATTTAAGTGACTGGACTTAACAAAAAGGAATCCCTAGCACCTAGTAACAGAACAAAGATAAAGAAACACAAGGCAGGAATTCCCGTTGTGGCTCGGTGGAAACGAACCCGACTAGCATTGACCCCTAACCTGGGAACCTACAAAATGGCACATGTGAAGCCCTAAAAGAAGACTACACACACACACACACACACACACACACACACACACACGGCACAGACAGATGCGAAAGGAAAAGAAAAGGAAGGAAAAAAGAAAAGGGAAGAAAGAGAGAAATGAACAGGCAGAGCAAGCCATTGTGAATGATCTCTAGGGACAGATATTTTTCTCCAAGCATAATTTTATTTTTCCCCAAGTGATACCAGACCTTCTCTCTCTCTCTCTCTCTCTCTCTCTCTCTCTCTCTCACACACACACACACACACACACTCTCCCTCCCTCTCTCTCTCTCTTTGAAAAAATTTATGTATTTAGTGGAGTTCCCATTGTGACTCAGCAGGTAGGAATCTGACTAGCATCCATGAGAGTGCTGGTTTGATCCCTGGCCTCGCTCAGTGGGTGAAAGATCTGGCATTGCCCTGAACTGTGGTGTAGGTTGCAGACACAGATCGGACCTGGTGTTGCTGTGTCTGTGGTGTAGGCCAGTGGCTCAAGCTCTGATTCCCTAGCCTGGGAACCTCCGTGTGCCGTGAGTGCCACCCGAAGAAAGCAAGGGTAAAAAAAAAAAAAAAAAAAGAAACATAAAAACCTGGATTGGGGAGATCCCATTGTGGCTCATTGGTAACAAAGCTGAGGAGCACCCACGAGGATGCAGATTCGATCCTGGGGTGGGGGGGTGGGGTGCTGGTGCTGGTGGTGCTGAGGTGTGTGCGTGTGGGGTGATAAATAGGTTACCTCTGGCTTCTGGGGGGTGAGAGTCAGCATGGTTTTCCTGCACCTGCTGCTCCTGGGCAATTATTTAGTTTTGGTTTCTTGTTCCTTTGTTTTTGTGGTCCTGCATTGTGGTGAGTACTGGTGTAAGTGGCAGGTTCCTATTTGATCCGACATTTCTTTGGCTCTGGTGTCGGTTGACAGCCATGGTCATGACTGGTGGTGGCTGTTAAGTCTCCAGGAGTTCCACGCAACATTCTGATTGTCTTTCTTCCTTGGGCTTTGGCTGCAGCCTCCCCCTACCCCCTACCCCCCCCCCCCCCCCGCATCATATGGAGGTTCCCGGGCTAGGGGCCGAATCAGACCTACAACTGCTGGGGCGTATGCCACAGTCACAAGCACCATCATATCCAAGCTGCGTCTGCAACCTACACCGCAGCGCAAGGTGATGCCACCAGATCCTAAACCCACTGTGGAAGGCCTGGGATCGAACCTGCAACCTCATGGTTCCTGGTTGGATTCCTTTCCACTATTCCACGACGGGAACTCCTGGGCTTTGGCTTTTGACAGGTGGAGGGACACAGCTTTCTGAAACGGTGGGGCCAGGGCAAGGCATAGAAACATAAGATGGATGTGAGCCTGCGCCTATTCTTTTCTCGTGTGCTGGGAAGATAAGGTGGCTCTTGCCAGCTGGGATTTCATTTCCCCACAAACGATCAGGCTCTTAAGGTATCAGGCAGGGAAGAGGGAGAGTCAGAGTTCCCATTGTGGCTCAGTGGTTAATGAATCTGACTAGGAACCATGAGGTTGCAGGTTCCATCCCTGGCCTTGCTCAGTGGGTTAAGGATCCAGCATTGCCGTGAGCTGTGGTGCAGGTTGCAGATGTGGCTCAGATCCCGCGTTGCTGTGGCTCTGGTGTAGGCCAGCGGCTACAGCTCCGATTGGACCCCTGGCAGGGGAACTTCCATATGCCGCAGGAGCGGCCCTAGAAAAGGCAAAAAGCCGAAGGTGGGGGGGGGGGGGGGACAGAAGAAGAGTGAGAATCACGGTCGGAAGAACATGGGGAAATCGGTGCTAGGTGCCTGGGTGTGTGAGTTCACACGGAATGCTAACCCAGACCCCTGGCCAGCCACATTTGGGGTATCTATCAACTTGACTCTCCACTCTCCAGCTCACCTGGGTGGTGCTGCCCTGCCCTGCCCTGCTCATGTAAGACCTGGCTCCTCCAGGGATGGCTTTGCACCAGAGGGAGACGGGGCAAAGTCACTGAGCTTAAGGTAATTTCTCCAAGAGAGACTCTGGGAGAAGGAGACCAGCTGGGTTTCTGTGTGTTCATTTTTCTTCCTGTCTGCTTGTTTGGTGCAGGCCAGTCCATGTGCCGAGACATTCAGAAACTCTGTACTAGCTGAGACTCAGACCTTGTTCCGAAATAAGCAAAGGGACTTTGAGCTGGGATCACTCCCTGACAAGTAGCTAGCAAAGAAGTTTCCCGTAGCTCTCAGGCCCCATCCCCGCCCTCAGGCGGGTGGGCGTGGGGAGGGGGTGGGGGGGGAGGGGAGGGGCTCGTTCAGGCAGGCAGGCAGGCAGGCAGGCAGGCAGGCAGGCAGGCGCTGGTTCATTAGTCCCGCACCCCCCCACTCCCGGCCCCAGCTGCCCGCCCCACCCCCCACCCCCGGCCGCCATCCCTGCTGCGCCGCCTCTCGCTTCCCAAATCGCCTGGACTCACGCCCGGGAAGGGGGGGAGGGGAGATCAGGAAGATCCAGGCCTCAGGGCCTGGGTTCAATCACTTCATTCAAATGCAGAAACTCTCCAGTCAAGTCAGAGGTGGTGACTTTTCCTGGAGCTTCTCTTTAGGGAAAGTGTTTTTTTTCCCCTCTTTCCCCAATTTCCCTACCCTCAGGCTGCCCCTCGCAGACTGCATGGAGGGGGGTGGGGGAGGATGTGTGCACGAAACTCGCCTCGTGTCAGGCCAAAGGAGCCCCCGCCATTTCCCAACCCGGGAAACCCCGCAAAACTTCTGGAGCATGTTGGCCTTGGTGTGGGAATGGACATCTTCACTTGCCATCTTCCTTTGCACGAGGAGGAGATTTTCATCTCCTGCTGTCTGGGGGCCAGAAAGGAGGGCCAGAGTGTCCCTTTGGTGTGGGCCGGTCCTTAAGTCATTTTACCTCACAGGAATCACCCACACAGGGCATGGAGACACGTTTGGGGTCCGCCTCCTCCGAAACGTCCCGGGAAACCTCACGTGTGAAAAACTGAGCTGGGGAGGTCCCATCGTGGTGCAGAAGTGGAAATAAATGCAACTAGGAACCATGAGGTGGCAGGTTCCATGCTCAGCCTCGCTCACTGGGTTACGAATCCCACGTTGCCATGAGCTGTGGGTAGAGGAGAGTGAGAAGGAGAGGGAGGGAGGGGGAAGGGAGAGATCCTCCATTTATGGAACTGGTTTCCTTGTTTTGAGATGACGTCGCTTTGGTGAAACAGTTGTCAGATGGCCTCTCAAAAGGCGGTGATGTGGATGGGCTCCCCGAACCAGGCCCACAGAAACCAAAGGAACGAAGGGGTTAATCCTTGGAGCCAGAGTTCCCTCCTCTGAAACTGAAACCAAGCTCAAGCCCGGGAGTGCTGGTGTGTTGGAGCCAGAGACATTGTTACAGCTAAAAGCTACTTTGAAATAGTCTCCATTAGGTTATGGCTTGCCTTGGCCCACGAACTTATGACTAATGACTACTGTCGAGTCAGAGTTGTAGTGAACCTGGTGTTTTCTCTACCCTTGAAACACTCCCTAAGGATTGCGCCCCCCCCCCCACCCCGTGGATGAGCAATCTTCACTCCGGAGAGAAGGTCAAAATGCCATAACCCCAAAGACACTAGAAACATTCCATGGACCACCTGACTCCAGCCTTGATGACTTTGAAATGGTCTATCCTAATCTCCTATCCAGGGAGAATGCAAGCACCCTGATGCTTCTAGACAGCTCCGCCACCCCCATGCCCACCATTAAGCTAAACCTATAGAACCCCTTGCTATCCCCTCTCAAGGGAGGACACAGTTTTGAGGTCCTTAGCCTGCTGTGGCCTCCTTAGCCTGGCAAAGCAATAAAGCTGTTCTTTATGCTTCACCCAAAACTCTGTCTCTGAGACTTAATTGGAGCTGGAGTACCAAGGCCGGTTTGGGCTGCCAAACTTTCCTGGAACTTTCAAACTGTTACATATGAAGAACGGAGCCGGTGACTCTGTGTGTGTGTGCGTGTACGTGTGAGAGAGACACAGAGAGACAGACAGAGACAGTGAGTGAGACAGAGAGAGACAGAGGGAAGAGAGAGGGAGAGGGGAAAGTCCCTTCAGTCTTTTGTTTTCTCGGTTTGTTTGTTTGTTTGTTTGTTTTGTCTTTTTGCCATTTCTTGGGCCGCTCCCATGGCATATGGAGGTTCCCAGGCTAGGGGTCGAATCGGAGCCATAGCTGCCAGCCTACGCCAGAGCCACAGCAACGTGGGATCTGAGCCGTGTCTGCGACCGACACCACAGCTCACGGCAACGCTGGATCCTTAACCCACTGAGTGAGGGCAGGGATCGAACCCACAACCTCACGGTTCCTAGTCGGATTCGCTCACCACGGAGCCATGACGGGAACGCCCCTTCAGTCTTTTGAAAGGCCCCTCTGAGAATGCCGTCAGGTGTTGGGGCCAACTTTCCGAGGGGCTCTTAGAGAAATGAACACAGGGTGATGGTTTCACTCTCAGAGACCATTTCTCTGATGTGTTCATCGAGGGACTCCACGGGCTTCCGTTTTCAGGGCCTCGGGACAAGCGATACGTGTTCTCATCCGCAAGGATGCCAGGTCCAAAGGGTGGGAGAAAATGGGAAACGCTGATGAAGAGAGTTGTAGCCAGAGATGGAAGGCAACTGGAAAAACTTCAGGATCCAGTCCAGTTTTCCAGCCACTGAGTTTCTGATTTCTGGAAGGATTTGGGTAGGGAGGAAAAGGTCAAGGATTCTCCATCCCTCTGACAGAGGTATAAGTTACAAAGTAGATGTACAACTTTTGAGAAAAAAACGAACAAACAAAGAAACAACCAAACAAACAATTTTTGTCCCTTTGTCTTTATCAGGAAAAGTGAAAGATGGAGAGAGGGAGGGAGGGAGGGAGGGAGGGAGGGTGGGTTGGATGGATGGATGGATGGATGGATTTGGGGGGCGGGGAGAAGATTCTTAGATCCTAATGACCCAATGCTTTCTCTAGTCCTGGGCCTTTAGGTGATATATCTATATCTATATATCTATATCTATCTGTATACACACACACACACACACACACACACACACACACACACACACACGTAGTTATTTTCTGTTTCTAGGGCTGCACCCATGGCACATGGAGGTTCCCAGGCTAGGGGTCCAATCGGAGCCGTAGCCACCGGCCTACACCAGAGCCAGCACAACGCGGGATCCGAGCCCTGTCTGCGACCTACACCAGAGCTCACGGCAACACCCGATCCTGAACCCAACGAGCGAGGCCAGGGATCGAACCCGCACCCTCAGGCCTCCTAGTCGGATTCGTCCAGCCATGACGGGAACTCCTACATATGTATATAGTATGCATATAGTATATCTTTTTTTAATGCCCACGCCCCAGCCCTATGGAAGTTCCCAGACTCACGGTCGAATCAGAGCTGTAGCTGCGGGCCTACCCCACAGCCACAGCAACGCGGGATCCTTAACCCACCAAGCGAGGCCAGGGGAGGGATCGAACCCACATCCTCACGGATCCTAGTCGGGTTCATTACCGCTGAGCCCTGATGGGAACTGCAGGGGACATCTTTTTTTTTTTTTTTTTTTTTTTTTTTAAGATGTAAGTTTGTTGTGGTTGTTGTGGTTGTTGGTTGTTGTTGTTGCTTTAGCTCGGCATACAGTGGGCTTGCTTACAATGTTGTGTTCGTTTCAGGTGTACAGTCAAGGGGATTCAGTGATCCATCTACATCCATCTATCCCTCCGTTCTTTTTCAGCGTCTTTTCCCCTCTAGGTGATTCCAGAATATTGGGCCATTCCTTCCTTGTGGGTGGGAACACCAGCGTGAAAAAAAACCATCACGGGGGAGTTCCTGTCGTGGCACCATGGAAGCGCATCCGACGAGGAACCTTTGCAGGGAAGGGTGTGGGTTCGATCCCTGGCCTCGCTCAGGGGGGCGGTAAGGATCCGGCAGGCAGTGCCGTGAGCTGTGGTGTCGGTCGCAGACGCGGCTCGGATCCCACATGGCTGTGCCTGTGGCGTAGGCCAGCAGCCGTAGCTCCGATTCAACCCCTCGCTTGGGAACTTCCATATGCCACGAGGGCAGCCCTAAAAAGCAGAGGGGGGAAAAGAAATCATGAGGGCGGGGGAGAGGGATCCATGAGGAGGATGGGATGAACATATACACACACAAAAGAGTCTCTATCCAATAGACGACGAACAGGGACCCCTACGCCACCTTCTGGAATCCAAACGCCAAAACCACAAAGCAGAGTTCCCGCCATGGCGCAGTGGAAATGAGTCCGACCAGGAACCATGAGGTTGCAGGTTCGATGCCTGTCCACCTCGCTCAGTGGGTAAAGGATCCGGTGTTGCCGTGAGCTGTGGTGTTGGTCCCAGACGCGGCTCGGACCTGGCATTCCTGTTTCTGTGGTGTAGGAGGTCAGCAGCTAAAGCCTCCGATTCGATCCGTCATCTGGGAACCTCCATATGCCGTGGGTGTGGCCCTCAACACACACACACACACACACACACACGCACGCACGCACGCACGCACACACGCACACGCACACGCACACGCACACACACACACACTCTGGAACCCCCTAAATGGGAGAAAACCGGACACAGTAGTTTTTTAGGGGTCCAGTCTCTGTGACAGGTGAGGATATCAGGCTTGCATCGAGGGAGGGAAGGCTTCACCCCACGCAGAAAACACACCCACCTACCCACCGACCGACCTTCCTTCCTTCTTTCCTTCCTTCCTTCCTTCCTTCCTTCATGAGAGAACAGTTGGATGACCCATCCTAAGTGTCGGTTGAATGAAGTCTAGTTACCAGGGTTCAGAGTGGGGGAGGGAGAGGGGTAGGAAGTCTGAAGCCTCTGGCGACTCTCCGAAATGTTCTCCCCCCAGGGTGACAGAGCCAGCAGGTCAGGCACTGCCTTCTCTAGAAACCTTCCTGCCCATGTCCAAGGGGGTGTGGGGGGTTGGGGGTGTGGGGCAGGGAGTGGGCCAGGGAGCCTGGAGAAACCCAGACCACCAAGCGGCCATTCTCCCATCGCCCCGACTGTTTGTTGAATGAACATAATGGACGTGATCCAAGTCTGCCACGCCGCCGCCGCCGCCGCCGCCGCCGCCACCACCACTTTCTCCATCATCTCCCCCACCCCCTTGCCTGCAGCCATCTTTGAAAAGGCTGCTGTTGTGGCTGCCTTTGCATGAAAGTGAGTGAGGACCCCTCCCTAATACGGAGTGTTTCAGTCCCTGGTGTCTCTGACAGCTCGCTCATGTATTGGTTGTGAACCATCTTGCCTTGAGGATTTGGAGGATTCGTGAACATTGCAGGAGCCATGGGAGCAGTGAAGTCCTTATCGCCAACCCGACACCCCCCCCCCCCAAATTTCGTGGCAGGGAGCACACTTTTCTTTCACCCAAGAGATTTATTTCCTGCTTTCTGAAGAGAGAAGGAAAGGAGGGTCAGAATGGTCCTCTGGTGTCTGGTGTCCTGTCCCTTTCATTGCACACACTCCTAGTGCCACTGCGGGAGGCACGTTCGGGGCGCGGGGTGGGGTGGGGGTGGGGGACCTGCTGCACGCACCCGCCCCTCACTTTCAAATGCGAAACTCAAGGAGGATGTGAATGTCCTCCATGCCACCGATCAGGTGAACGGGATGGCTTTCTAGGGAAATCCTGGTGTTTCCTTTCACTGCCATGACGAACACCCAGAAACAACCCTGTAAGTTCATACAACTTTGTCAGTCAACTGTATTCCAATAAAATGAAAAAGCAAGACACAGACACACCCACACGCACACACACACACACGCGCGCGCACACACGCACCCCAACCCAGAACCAAACACCCTCTCCTGAAATGGGGGGGCGGGCCCACCGGAGAATGAGCAAGAGAATTCCAGAGTCGGTAGGAAAGTGTCATCTGCAGCGGTGTGAAAAACCCCAAGCTCTTTTCTTCCTGTCAAGGTGAATAAACTTTGTTAATGGGAGTGGGTGCCCTCAGTGTGCCCTCCGAGAGGAAAGGCAGGGAGCATTTTCTCCCTGAAGAGCTTAGTGCTGTCATAGCACTGACGGACAGGATGAACGATCGGTGAGAGGTGGCAGCAGCAGTGGTGGCCGCCTGCACTGCCTGGGCGGATTGGAAACATAGACGAGCCACCAAGACTGCGTGTGACACCCCCGTGGGCCACCCCCCCCCCCCCCCGTCTGTACAGTGACAAGAGTCCTTTGGGGGAAAAGGGAGGGTGGGTGCTCTTCCAGTGTGTCTGTCTGCATTCACCAGGTGTGGGAGAGAAGACAGATGTTTGTTTCCACTATCGTTCGGAGGACTTGCCCAAGAGTACCACGTCCCCCCAAAGATAGCACCGGAAGAGAGATGCACGAGGTTTCTGAATGCATGCCGTGGGTGCTCCAGGCTGCCTCCAGGCCGCCCCCTCGCCCTCGCCCTCCCCCTCCCCCTTGCCAGAGGCAGACGTTCCTTGAAACAGCTGGCTTTGAACTTGGGCTTCTAGAGGAAGGTTTTTCTCCTGCTTTCAAGACGGGAAGAAGAGGGTGTCCGTCTCACATCCGTCCTTTCCAGAGGGCCCTGGATTCCAGATCCTCCACATGCCAGCGCCAAAGCCGAAGCGGTCGGTCTGGGGGTGCCCCATTCGGGTTCCCTCCCCACACACCTGCACGCGCGCGCGCACACACACACACACACACACACGCACGCACCGGGAACAGTGTGATCTCCCACGCCCCCGAAAAGCTTCAGAATGGCCTCAGTCCGAGGCAGTAGACCTATGTATGTCCTCACACCTGTTCAAATAATGTCTGCCCTCAGCCCCACCATCCCCTGCCTCTTTTAAGGACAAAGGCACTGTAGGTTTCCCTGGGGAAGGGAGACTCCATGGCATGTAAATCACAGTCTTAAGGAAAAGGATAATAGCATATGCCGGGGGGGGGGGGGGGGGGGGGAGAAAGAAGGGGGGGGAGGGGGGGGACCCGCGGTGGTGTGCTTGTGAGGGAGAGAGACAGAGACAGACAGGGAGGGACGGAGGATAGGCAGACAGTGAGAGGCAGAATCAGAGGGAGAAAGAGGAGGAGGGGAGAGAGACAGAGAAAGTGAAACAGAGCTAGGTATAGAGGACGCTGTGGCTGGGTCGGATTCTGCGTGTTCTCAGTGAAGTCGTCCTAAGGCCTCTGGAGGTCCAGATCACTGCTTGGGGCCGGAAGTCTGTCTGCCCTTCCCTACCCATCTGAAGAGCTGTGGTTTGGGCTTTCCAGCCGGGAACCCCTCTTTCTGCCTCTTTGTCCAACACACAAGGTTCGTGGGACCCAGAAATCCCATTCTGAGAGCACCCTAGGAACAGTCCTTTCCATACGGCGCAGGAGGCCCCTGTGCCAAGAGATCCAAAGTCTGGAGCCTCTGTTCTCCCCCCCCCCCCCCCTTCCCTCCACGGACAAAATCTTGCCTTGTATTCCTTTTTTTCTCAGGGACTCTGAAGGACATGTATCATTGTACAACCATGGGGAAGATGCTTCCATTCCCTCTGGAATGATGGATGTGGTCGCATGTCTCAAGGAGGCTCCAATTCTTTGAGCAGGACTCCCGATGGTGCCATCCCATCGTCCCTCCCCTCCCCTCCCCTCCGGCTCGCTCGGTCACGGTTCCCCTCCTTTTTCCTCCCCTCCAGGTTATCTTCAGGTCTGCCGCCCACTTGTAACTCCTCCCCCACTTGGAAGTGGCCTCTTCCGGCCCCGAACTTGGTCGTCCCAGGCCCACCCCGGGAGCCATCTGGCGGACCTTTTCGGAGACTATAAAAAGCAGCCTACGGCAGGGGGCGTCGCAGGACCAACGAACGCATCGGGATGGATCGCTGTGTGGCGACATGGATTCTCCAGGCAGGGCAGGCATAAGGCCTGGACTCTTTCCTCCTGGAGCCCATTTCTTCATCCGTGGCCTTGAAGACGAACCACGCCGACCACGGACCGTGGACCTTGGCCTTCACCTTTCATTTCCGAACGGCAGCCAGGGCATCCATTGTCACCACCGCGGAAAAGGTGTCCACAAAAAGGACAGGTGAGCAC
>NC_139390.1:58070000-58087500 GCF_054392235.1 Sus scrofa | reverse complement strand
AGGGACGGTGGCGGAGGGGGCGGCCGCAGGCCTCCAACGAGGTGGGGGGGGCACGGGGACCATCCCCAAAAACCGGATGCGAGTCGGCTGCCAGGGCACCACACGGGGTCTCACCGCCAGAGGCCTCCAGCACAACGGCGGTCCCGCCGCAACACCCAGGACGCCGACTGGCCTCCCCCTCAGCCCCTGGGGGGCCCCCCCTCGCGGGGGCCCCACGACCGCCACCGACGACACCGATGAGCCACAGCCGGCCCCGTGGAAACAAGTCTCCCAAGGCACCTACCGACGACCACCCCCCACACCCCACACGCACCCGCCGTGCCCAACCCTCTTCCCCCACCCCCCCGCGCACAGGGGGACACCCGAGAAGCACATCACCCAGGGACACCCGCCCGGCCACGGCGGCCAGGGGGTGACACCCACACGAGGTGAGGCCATTTCAGGTCCCCGGTTGACGCGGGGGCGGGAGGGAGAGAGACATGGCACAGGCAAGGCAGGGCGGTCACCTGTTCGGGGCAGGGGGAGGGCCGGCAGCACCGGGGAAGGGCGGCAATGCACACGGGGCAAGGGCTGTGGGGCAGGGACGCGGGTGCCTGCCCAGGGAGAGGAGAAAGGACCCAGGCACGCCAGGCAAACCAGCACGGGGTCACACCACCACACACACGAGGGCAGTCCCATGACACCTGGGACACCAGGCGGCCTCAGTCGCCCCAGAGCACTCCACGACCCGGCCCCACCAACCAGGGCCCCATGTGCAAAGGCTTCCCCCCCCCTGCCACGTGGGGGGGGTTCGTCCGCCTCATCTCACCCATCCGTCCATCTTTCCACCCTCATCTCATCCGTCCTTCACCTAGTCCACCCTCCAGGGCCTGACGCCTGGGGGAAACGCTCCTGAGCGAGGCGGCCCGAACCATGCTCGCTCACCACCTCCACACCACCAGCTGCGACCCCAGGCGAGTGCGGGAAGAACCGACGGGCGGCTCGCAGCGGGGGAGGCAGGGGCAGAGGCCGCCGGGGGACGGGGCGCATCCCCCTCCTCCACTTCCCCTTCCAAGGGGAGGGGCACCACGCGCCCACGCAGCACACAGCCCGGCGCTGGACGCCAAAACCCGGCCCGGCCCGGCGTGACCCTCCCCCAACTCGGAGGGGGGAGGCACAGGCCGCATTAGGCAAAAGAGCAGCGCTTGGCCCCCACCGCGGGGGCCAGCGCACCCCTCGCGCGAGGGCGGCTCTTGCCCACACGCTGTGGCAAGTAGCGCCGGCAGCTACTGCCCTGCAGACTTCAGGAGGGGCGGCGGCTGGGGGGTCCAGGTACCCCAAGGCCCCCCTCTCAGATCGCTAGAGAAGGCTTTCTCACCGAGGGCGCGTCGTGCCCCACACACCATCGCTCGCCCCTTCGGGGACCCACGGGAGTGGGAACACTCCCAAAAAGTGGGAAGTCAGAAGGGGGGGGGGTCTGCGGTATGGGTAAAGCACACAGCCCATGTGAGCGTCCACGGTCAGAGCCGGGAGGGCAAGAGTCTGTGCTGCCACCAGGCTTGCCTTTCAGACTTTTCCACGTGGGTGGAGGGATGCCACGTCCGGAAAGCCAGACGGGGACCCCCCCTTCACATCTCCCGGCCCACCGCGGTCGCTCTCACGACCACATGCAGCCTTCCCGGTCAAGGGAGAAGCATGGGGCGTGCCACTCAAGGGCCAAGGGCTGCCCTCACTGGCACACAGTGAGGGAGACCCATGACAAGGGGTCCACCTGAGCCCCTCCCGGGGAGGGGACACAAGCTTCCCCTGCCTTACCGTCTCGACCCCCTCCCCTGAGCTTTAGGAAGCTGCTCGTGGGGCACGCCACCACCACAGTGGGGACCCGAGGGGACTCACCGCTGGGAGAGGAAAACGACACCACCGCTCGGCCTCGGGCATCTGACAGGCAACCCGGAGTACTCCAGGGGCACCACAGAGGACCAGGGGAGGCACGCTCACGCACCCGCAGGGATGCGAAGCATGGCAGCGAGGGAGGCCTCCCCCCACTTTGGGGAGGGACCGCTCGCAAGGCACACGCCAAGGAGGCAAAGCGAGAATGCCTGCTGCGTCCCAAAGGACCCAGGCCCCCCCCCCCGACTGACACCCGAAGGCAGCAGGGCGGGAGACCAGAGGTCAGGCTGGAGGCCGCACCCCTGCCTTCCCCCACACCACCCGCAGGTGGGGGAGGAGCAGCGAGGGGCCCGCGACAGAATGAGAGGCGCGGCCCAACTCACCATGAGCGGCCGTCCCTCACCTGGCGCGGCTTAAGCCCAAGCCCAGGAGAGCGCCACATCACCACATCGATCAGTCCTGGCAGAGCCAGGGAAGAGCCCAGAAGAGGGGAGGGAGGGAGGGAGGGAGGGAGGGCCAGCAAAGACAATCACCACGGGGGCCTGCTTCAGCTTCACCGGCCCCCCCTCCTCCTCCTCCTCCTCCTCCTCCCCTTCCTCTCTCAGGGGAGAGACAGCGGCTGACAACCCCGGGAGGGAGAATGCCTGACACGTGGCACGGAGCCAACAGGGTGGGGTTGTTCCAGCCGAGCCGCCGGGTGCCCGCAGCAGGGAGGCACACAGGGTAGAAGACCCCACAGGGCCACGCGCCCTGCCGCCCTCGGGTCAGCCAAAGACCGGAGGGGACACCGCAGCATGGGCCAGCTGGATGCACAAGCGAGAGCCGGCGCACAGGCCCAGGCGAGCGGCCCCCACGCGGGGTGCAAAGGGCAGGGTCAGGCCTTGGACAGCAGCCGAAAGCCCAAAGCCCCCCACGTGCATCCAGAGGCCCAAGGTCTCCAGCGACAGGCGCTGAAGAGGATCGTGTCAGCATCTACCTGGTGACAGAAAAGGCCTATTTCGGCCGCGAAAAATGTCCATGCCCAGCAGCGGGGCCCACCCACAGGACGTGGGGGTATCCCCGGAACCCCCATCCGGACACTTGTCCCCCAGCCCTGCCCTAGAGTCGCCAGACCCAGCGCTCTCAGGGCCATCTGGTCGACCCGGGGAGCGTGACCGCAAGGAAGGGACAGGGACAGGAAGGAGGTGGAGCCGGCCGGCCAGCCGGGGAAGCCCTTCCCGGCTTGCCCACGCGGGCAGGTATCGGTCTGTCCGGAGCTCCAGACGGGGACTTGGCTCCCCCAAAATCCAGGACACACCATCCAGCTCAGGCCGGTCCCCACCTCCCGACAGATCGACCGACCGACAGGGAAACACTCCGAGGGCGGGGGGGCGGGGGGGGGGGGAATGAGAGCGTGGGAAACGAAGTCTTGTCCAACGACCGGGACCCTACATGGGCACGCCTCAGGCCCAGGTGCACCCTTCCCGGCCACACCCGGGAGCAGGGGGCCGGCGGGGTACCATCCACCATCTCCGGATCCATCAGGACTTGGAAAAAAAATGTTTCCACGGAGGCGCCTCCGACGAACGGACCCCGCGAAGGAAGGCGCCGGGGCCCGAGCCACCCTTTCCGCTCCACCCCTCACGGCTTGTGCCGGTCTAGACCTCGTCAGTACGACTCCGCACGGGCCGGCGGTAGCCATCAGTCGGGGGGCAGGGGGGGAGGGACCCATGCCGGCATGACGACCGGGAAACAAGCGTGCCGGCCACCGAGCCTGTCGCGCCCTCCAACGCCCTCACAGCGCACAGCCCGGGCCGCTCCTCACTTCGGGGATGAGAGGCTGGAGGGACGGCGGGCGGGAGTCATTCACGCTCCAAAGGGCGACCCGGGACAAGGCCAGGCCACCCGAGCACAGGCAGTCCCGGGCGCCGCACACCCTCTCCCCTCGCTAGGGAGGCGGCCCGGCCCAGGCCTGGTCGGTCCCCGGGGCCGGAGCGGCAAGAGCGGATGCTGGTCGACCCGGCCAGGCGGCCCCAGAACCTGCCTGGGGAGCGCGGTGACAGTCACTCCCTCACAGGCCTGCACGCCCAATCTCCGGTGAGAGAGGGACACTCCCAGGCCTCTGAGCCACCGGAGCTGTCGCCGCCAGTGTCGCCAGCCTCCCGGAACTCTGACTCAGGCCGGATGGCTGAGTCACATCCCTCGCGAAGGTCCCCAAAGCTGCAGAGGGAAGGGACGATATAAAAGCGGACACTAGATGGCACGCGACAACCGCCACCAACGTCACCAGGACAGATCCGGAAGGCCGGCCGGCCGGCGGCGACACAACGACACAGCGCCGGCCACCCAAATGCCCGAGCTCTTCCCGGGGCCGAGGCGCCAGGCGTCCTGCACGACCGCGAGGCTTCCACTACGGAGCTGCCTCCTGGCAAGGCACTGCGTGGCGTGATGGCAGCAGATGGAAAGAGGGGGGCGGCGGCGGCGGCGGCGGCGGCGGCGGGGAAGGAGCTGGGAAGAGGTTCTCGCTGTTGCCTAGAAGGAGCCGCGCTCGCTCCCCCAAGCATGTCCCTTCCTGGGCTTGGGAATTCCAGAGAGAAGCCGGCGCGGTGAGGGTGGCACTAGCGAGAGAGATCTCAGGTTCCCCTCCACCTTCTCTTCTCTCCCCCACCCCCACCCCACCTCCCTGCACGGAGCTGGAGGAGGGAGGGAGAGAGGGAGGGCGGGAGGGTAGGCGGGGACTGGCAAAAACGAAACCCGGCAAGCTCTCGGAGAACGACAACGCAGGAGTCGGTATACCTGCCACCCTTACCGACGGAGACGGTCTGTCAAAAGCAGACAAGCAAAGCCCAGAAGCTTAGGAAGGGAGAGAAGGATACAGTCGATCCTAGGAAAGTGGAAATGAAAATCTCTCTCTGCATAGACTGAGACAAAGTCCAAAGAGAACAAATGGCTGCCTGGGGCAAATGCTCTGGTGGTCAGGTCATAGAAACATGGATTTCAGCATGACTGACCAACCACAACGGAGGGAAAGTACAACGCAACACTATGAGTGTGTGTGTATGTGTGGGGGGGTGAACTGAAATCTCATCCAAAACAAAACAAAACAAAACAAAAAAAGGAAAACAACCCCCCCCCCAAAAAAAACCCAAAAAACAACAACAGATGAAGAAGAAGAAGGAAGCCCACGACCAACAGGGTCAAGGCTCCTGCTTTCTCACCGCGGTGGCTCTGGTTGCCCCTGTGTGGTGCAGGTTCCATCTCTGGCTCAGGAAAAACTTCCACTTGCTGCCCGTGTGTGTGGCCAAAAAGTAAAACATAAAGCTGAAACAGGAGGGAGAGGGGGTGGAGAAAACCCGAAACAAACAATAAACTTTGCAAGTCTCAGGATTGCCATCCTGGGGTAGTGGAAACAAATCCGACCAGGAACCATGAGGTTGCAGGTTTGATCCCTGGCTCACTTGTTGGGTTAAGGATCTGGCATTGCCGTGAGCTGTGGTGTCTGTCACAGACGCGGCTCGGATCCCGCGTGGCTGTGCCTGTGGTGTAGGCCGGCAGGTAAGGCTCCGAACTGACCCCTAGCCTGGGAACCTCCATGTGCTGCGGGTGTGGCTCCCCCCCAAAAAAAAACCAGAAAGAGAGAGAGAGAGAGAGAGAGAGAGAAGGAAAGAAAGAAAGAAAGAAAGAAAAGAGAAAGAAAGAGAGAGAGAGAGAGAGAGAGAGAGAAAGAAAGAGAAAGAAAGAAAGGAAGGAAAGAGAAAGATAGAGAGAGAGAGAGAGAGAGAGAAAGAAAGAAAGAAAGAAAGAAAGAAAGAAAGAAAGAAAGAAAGAAAGAAAGAAAAAGAAAGGAGAAAGAAAGGAAGGAAAGAGAAAGAAAGAAAGAAAAGAAAAAGAAAGAGAGAGAGAGAAAAGAAAGAAAGGAAGAAAGGAAGGAAGGAAAGAAAAAGAAGGAAAAAGAAATCCATCTCGGAGTTCCCGCTGTGCCTAGGTCACAGCTGAGCCTCAAGTTCGATCCCTGGCACAGGAAAGGCAGTGCAGCAGGAAAAAAAAAAAAAAAAAAAGAACAACTCCATCTTGCTGGTTGGGCAGGGGAGATGCAATTGCCGGATGACATTCCACAACTCTGCCAAACTGGCAAAACCACGACGCACTTAGTACAGGAGTCATTGAAGACATGGATGTGAAAGCATCTTCTTGCTATCGATTCATTTCCCACAATCCCAGGAAGAGCCATTGGAACAGGGCTCCCATTCTTGGCACGATATCTTTTCTATGTGTGGGTGGACGCATCTTTTCTCATGGTTGTTTTCCTTTTGACCAAATTTAACTTCAGCCTCCACCATGTCATCTTTTGGGCTCTCAAGCCTGCCATGAGAATATGGTCACCAAAGTCCTCGCCCAGAGGCACCTTTGCCCACCACCAGTGCCGCCGTCTCCCCCCACCTCCTCCTCCTCCTCCTCCTCCTCCTCCTCCTCCTCCTCCTCCTCCTCCTCCTCCTCCTCCTCCTCCTCCTCCTCCTCCAACCCCCGCCAAGCACCCCCCCCCCCCACCCCGCTTTGTATTGTTCAGCTGTCTTGCACTGGTCTCTCACACGGTGGCGGTGTGGTCCTATGCATGATTCCCAACCACATTCAAGTGGACTTCCGGGATCATCATTTTCTGTTTCCTAACTGCACTTTCGTCGTTCTTAGGAGGTTTGCTTCCCTTCCCCCCCCACCCCCCCCCCACCCCGCGCGCGCGCACGCTTGGTGTTGAATCGGAGCTGCATCTGCTAGCCTGAGCCACAGCCACAGCAACGGCGGGATCCGAGCCACATCTGAGACCTTATGCCACAGCTCGCGGAAAAATGCCAGATCCTTAAACCCCTGAGCGAGGTCAGGGATCAAACCTGCCACCTCGTGATTCCTAGTCCGATTCGTTTCCGCCGCGCCATGACAGGAATTCCTTCCTGTGTTCTTTTGGGTCATGGTTGTTTCCAGCTCCACAGAATTCCTCCCCGTGCTCATGTGACATCTGGGATGTGGCGGGTTGGGGGGGGGGGGGCAAGGTTTCGTTCCCCTACAGTCATGCCTTGAAAAAAGTCGTGTACAACGTTTCACATTCCAGATCCAGAAGCTGAATCCGCAGCCGGTTCCATCTCATGAAACCGATCTCCCAGCCCAGGAAAACCAAAGGTCGTGGTTGGAGCCCGTGATAAACCCCAGGTCTGAGTCCCGAGCACTGCTGCTCAGGGAAGATTTCGAGGTGTCAGGGTCCAAGGATCCTCCTGGGCACTTGGAAATGTCTCCGATGTGTGCAGGCAGGCATGAGGATGAGAAGGGGCTAAAGAGGGGCAGAGGGTGGTGATCTCTTGTCGGTGGATGTCAAGGGTTGGCGCTTCCTTTTGTGGATCTCCCGGAAAAGTCAAATGTGGGAGAAAAACTGGACCCGTGAGTTCGAGGAGAGGGATGGCCAGAGAAAACCAGAAGAATTCCATCTGCCGACCATTGGGTAGGTAGGAGGGCAAAAACCGAAACCTCGAGCATGACATGAACAGAACCACATGCTTCTAGCCACCCATAAACCCCGTAAGATAAGATCGTTTCTGCTGAGATACCCTCTCCCTCCCCCCACCCACCCAGGGCGAAGGATCCCTGGGTGGTGGCAGAGGGGCGGCAGCAGTCAGTGGCAGTGGCGGCGGGCATGGAACTTCCACAGGCCCTGGGGACACACCCCCCGCCCCCAGAAACCCCTAGAAGCTTGGAATTCTGATGTCTGTGGTGTGATGACCATAAACACTGGCTTTTGTGCCATGTCTGCTAGAAGATATGGTTTCCATGACAAATAAAGTGATTTTTAGCAAGTTTTTCTCCACTTGAGATGTATTGAAAATACGTCTTCATTCAGGGGGAGGTAGGTGTAGGTGACAGACGTGGCCGCTCAGCTCAGATCGGGTGATCTGGCAGGGCATAGCTCTGGCTGAGGTGCAGGCCAGCAGCTACAGCTCCGATTCTTCGACCCCTAGCCCAGGGAACTTCCATATCCCAAGGGTGCACTCCTAAAAAACAAAAAACAAAATGAACAACACACAAAGAGGGAGCATCTCATCGATGGCAGACCAAATTCCAATGTATATGTATACGTGTACATAGGTATGTACGTATGGATGTGTGTGTGTATGTGTATATTATCGAGAGAGAGAGAGAGAGAGAGAGAGAGAGAGAGAGAGAGAGAGAGGATTTTTTAGAGCCATAACTGTGGCATACGGAAGTTCCCAAACCAGGGTTCGAACCGGCATACATGGATACTAGTCGGGTTTGTTACCACTGAGCCACAACAGGAACTCCCCACATTCCAATATTTAATGAGAAAATACATTTTTGATGCTTTAGGCAACCCTGCAAACACCCTTATTTAAGTGACTGGACTTAACAAAAAGGAATCCCTAGCACCTAGTAACAGAACAAAGATAAAGAAACACAAGGCAGGAATTCCCGTTGTGGCTCGGTGGAAACGAACCCGACTAGCATTGACCCCTAACCTGGGAACCTACAAAATGGCACATGTGAAGCCCTAAAAGAAGACTACACACACACACACACACACACACACACACACACACACGGCACAGACAGATGCGAAAGGAAAAGAAAAGGAAGGAAAAAAGAAAAGGGAAGAAAGAGAGAAATGAACAGGCAGAGCAAGCCATTGTGAATGATCTCTAGGGACAGATATTTTTCTCCAAGCATAATTTTATTTTTCCCCAAGTGATACCAGACCTTCTCTCTCTCTCTCTCTCTCTCTCTCTCTCTCTCTCTCACACACACACACACACACACACTCTCCCTCCCTCTCTCTCTCTCTTTGAAAAAATTTATGTATTTAGTGGAGTTCCCATTGTGACTCAGCAGGTAGGAATCTGACTAGCATCCATGAGAGTGCTGGTTTGATCCCTGGCCTCGCTCAGTGGGTGAAAGATCTGGCATTGCCCTGAACTGTGGTGTAGGTTGCAGACACAGATCGGACCTGGTGTTGCTGTGTCTGTGGTGTAGGCCAGTGGCTCAAGCTCTGATTCCCTAGCCTGGGAACCTCCGTGTGCCGTGAGTGCCACCCGAAGAAAGCAAGGGTAAAAAAAAAAAAAAAAAAAGAAACATAAAAACCTGGATTGGGGAGATCCCATTGTGGCTCATTGGTAACAAAGCTGAGGAGCACCCACGAGGATGCAGATTCGATCCTGGGGTGGGGGGGTGGGGTGCTGGTGCTGGTGGTGCTGAGGTGTGTGCGTGTGGGGTGATAAATAGGTTACCTCTGGCTTCTGGGGGGTGAGAGTCAGCATGGTTTTCCTGCACCTGCTGCTCCTGGGCAATTATTTAGTTTTGGTTTCTTGTTCCTTTGTTTTTGTGGTCCTGCATTGTGGTGAGTACTGGTGTAAGTGGCAGGTTCCTATTTGATCCGACATTTCTTTGGCTCTGGTGTCGGTTGACAGCCATGGTCATGACTGGTGGTGGCTGTTAAGTCTCCAGGAGTTCCACGCAACATTCTGATTGTCTTTCTTCCTTGGGCTTTGGCTGCAGCCTCCCCCTACCCCCTACCCCCCCCCCCCCCCCGCATCATATGGAGGTTCCCGGGCTAGGGGCCGAATCAGACCTACAACTGCTGGGGCGTATGCCACAGTCACAAGCACCATCATATCCAAGCTGCGTCTGCAACCTACACCGCAGCGCAAGGTGATGCCACCAGATCCTAAACCCACTGTGGAAGGCCTGGGATCGAACCTGCAACCTCATGGTTCCTGGTTGGATTCCTTTCCACTATTCCACGACGGGAACTCCTGGGCTTTGGCTTTTGACAGGTGGAGGGACACAGCTTTCTGAAACGGTGGGGCCAGGGCAAGGCATAGAAACATAAGATGGATGTGAGCCTGCGCCTATTCTTTTCTCGTGTGCTGGGAAGATAAGGTGGCTCTTGCCAGCTGGGATTTCATTTCCCCACAAACGATCAGGCTCTTAAGGTATCAGGCAGGGAAGAGGGAGAGTCAGAGTTCCCATTGTGGCTCAGTGGTTAATGAATCTGACTAGGAACCATGAGGTTGCAGGTTCCATCCCTGGCCTTGCTCAGTGGGTTAAGGATCCAGCATTGCCGTGAGCTGTGGTGCAGGTTGCAGATGTGGCTCAGATCCCGCGTTGCTGTGGCTCTGGTGTAGGCCAGCGGCTACAGCTCCGATTGGACCCCTGGCAGGGGAACTTCCATATGCCGCAGGAGCGGCCCTAGAAAAGGCAAAAAGCCGAAGGTGGGGGGGGGGGGGGGACAGAAGAAGAGTGAGAATCACGGTCGGAAGAACATGGGGAAATCGGTGCTAGGTGCCTGGGTGTGTGAGTTCACACGGAATGCTAACCCAGACCCCTGGCCAGCCACATTTGGGGTATCTATCAACTTGACTCTCCACTCTCCAGCTCACCTGGGTGGTGCTGCCCTGCCCTGCCCTGCTCATGTAAGACCTGGCTCCTCCAGGGATGGCTTTGCACCAGAGGGAGACGGGGCAAAGTCACTGAGCTTAAGGTAATTTCTCCAAGAGAGACTCTGGGAGAAGGAGACCAGCTGGGTTTCTGTGTGTTCATTTTTCTTCCTGTCTGCTTGTTTGGTGCAGGCCAGTCCATGTGCCGAGACATTCAGAAACTCTGTACTAGCTGAGACTCAGACCTTGTTCCGAAATAAGCAAAGGGACTTTGAGCTGGGATCACTCCCTGACAAGTAGCTAGCAAAGAAGTTTCCCGTAGCTCTCAGGCCCCATCCCCGCCCTCAGGCGGGTGGGCGTGGGGAGGGGGTGGGGGGGGAGGGGAGGGGCTCGTTCAGGCAGGCAGGCAGGCAGGCAGGCAGGCAGGCAGGCAGGCGCTGGTTCATTAGTCCCGCACCCCCCCACTCCCGGCCCCAGCTGCCCGCCCCACCCCCCACCCCCGGCCGCCATCCCTGCTGCGCCGCCTCTCGCTTCCCAAATCGCCTGGACTCACGCCCGGGAAGGGGGGGAGGGGAGATCAGGAAGATCCAGGCCTCAGGGCCTGGGTTCAATCACTTCATTCAAATGCAGAAACTCTCCAGTCAAGTCAGAGGTGGTGACTTTTCCTGGAGCTTCTCTTTAGGGAAAGTGTTTTTTTTCCCCTCTTTCCCCAATTTCCCTACCCTCAGGCTGCCCCTCGCAGACTGCATGGAGGGGGGTGGGGGAGGATGTGTGCACGAAACTCGCCTCGTGTCAGGCCAAAGGAGCCCCCGCCATTTCCCAACCCGGGAAACCCCGCAAAACTTCTGGAGCATGTTGGCCTTGGTGTGGGAATGGACATCTTCACTTGCCATCTTCCTTTGCACGAGGAGGAGATTTTCATCTCCTGCTGTCTGGGGGCCAGAAAGGAGGGCCAGAGTGTCCCTTTGGTGTGGGCCGGTCCTTAAGTCATTTTACCTCACAGGAATCACCCACACAGGGCATGGAGACACGTTTGGGGTCCGCCTCCTCCGAAACGTCCCGGGAAACCTCACGTGTGAAAAACTGAGCTGGGGAGGTCCCATCGTGGTGCAGAAGTGGAAATAAATGCAACTAGGAACCATGAGGTGGCAGGTTCCATGCTCAGCCTCGCTCACTGGGTTACGAATCCCACGTTGCCATGAGCTGTGGGTAGAGGAGAGTGAGAAGGAGAGGGAGGGAGGGGGAAGGGAGAGATCCTCCATTTATGGAACTGGTTTCCTTGTTTTGAGATGACGTCGCTTTGGTGAAACAGTTGTCAGATGGCCTCTCAAAAGGCGGTGATGTGGATGGGCTCCCCGAACCAGGCCCACAGAAACCAAAGGAACGAAGGGGTTAATCCTTGGAGCCAGAGTTCCCTCCTCTGAAACTGAAACCAAGCTCAAGCCCGGGAGTGCTGGTGTGTTGGAGCCAGAGACATTGTTACAGCTAAAAGCTACTTTGAAATAGTCTCCATTAGGTTATGGCTTGCCTTGGCCCACGAACTTATGACTAATGACTACTGTCGAGTCAGAGTTGTAGTGAACCTGGTGTTTTCTCTACCCTTGAAACACTCCCTAAGGATTGCGCCCCCCCCCCCACCCCGTGGATGAGCAATCTTCACTCCGGAGAGAAGGTCAAAATGCCATAACCCCAAAGACACTAGAAACATTCCATGGACCACCTGACTCCAGCCTTGATGACTTTGAAATGGTCTATCCTAATCTCCTATCCAGGGAGAATGCAAGCACCCTGATGCTTCTAGACAGCTCCGCCACCCCCATGCCCACCATTAAGCTAAACCTATAGAACCCCTTGCTATCCCCTCTCAAGGGAGGACACAGTTTTGAGGTCCTTAGCCTGCTGTGGCCTCCTTAGCCTGGCAAAGCAATAAAGCTGTTCTTTATGCTTCACCCAAAACTCTGTCTCTGAGACTTAATTGGAGCTGGAGTACCAAGGCCGGTTTGGGCTGCCAAACTTTCCTGGAACTTTCAAACTGTTACATATGAAGAACGGAGCCGGTGACTCTGTGTGTGTGTGCGTGTACGTGTGAGAGAGACACAGAGAGACAGACAGAGACAGTGAGTGAGACAGAGAGAGACAGAGGGAAGAGAGAGGGAGAGGGGAAAGTCCCTTCAGTCTTTTGTTTTCTCGGTTTGTTTGTTTGTTTGTTTGTTTTGTCTTTTTGCCATTTCTTGGGCCGCTCCCATGGCATATGGAGGTTCCCAGGCTAGGGGTCGAATCGGAGCCATAGCTGCCAGCCTACGCCAGAGCCACAGCAACGTGGGATCTGAGCCGTGTCTGCGACCGACACCACAGCTCACGGCAACGCTGGATCCTTAACCCACTGAGTGAGGGCAGGGATCGAACCCACAACCTCACGGTTCCTAGTCGGATTCGCTCACCACGGAGCCATGACGGGAACGCCCCTTCAGTCTTTTGAAAGGCCCCTCTGAGAATGCCGTCAGGTGTTGGGGCCAACTTTCCGAGGGGCTCTTAGAGAAATGAACACAGGGTGATGGTTTCACTCTCAGAGACCATTTCTCTGATGTGTTCATCGAGGGACTCCACGGGCTTCCGTTTTCAGGGCCTCGGGACAAGCGATACGTGTTCTCATCCGCAAGGATGCCAGGTCCAAAGGGTGGGAGAAAATGGGAAACGCTGATGAAGAGAGTTGTAGCCAGAGATGGAAGGCAACTGGAAAAACTTCAGGATCCAGTCCAGTTTTCCAGCCACTGAGTTTCTGATTTCTGGAAGGATTTGGGTAGGGAGGAAAAGGTCAAGGATTCTCCATCCCTCTGACAGAGGTATAAGTTACAAAGTAGATGTACAACTTTTGAGAAAAAAACGAACAAACAAAGAAACAACCAAACAAACAATTTTTGTCCCTTTGTCTTTATCAGGAAAAGTGAAAGATGGAGAGAGGGAGGGAGGGAGGGAGGGAGGGAGGGTGGGTTGGATGGATGGATGGATGGATGGATTTGGGGGGCGGGGAGAAGATTCTTAGATCCTAATGACCCAATGCTTTCTCTAGTCCTGGGCCTTTAGGTGATATATCTATATCTATATATCTATATCTATCTGTATACACACACACACACACACACACACACACACACACACACACACACGTAGTTATTTTCTGTTTCTAGGGCTGCACCCATGGCACATGGAGGTTCCCAGGCTAGGGGTCCAATCGGAGCCGTAGCCACCGGCCTACACCAGAGCCAGCACAACGCGGGATCCGAGCCCTGTCTGCGACCTACACCAGAGCTCACGGCAACACCCGATCCTGAACCCAACGAGCGAGGCCAGGGATCGAACCCGCACCCTCAGGCCTCCTAGTCGGATTCGTCCAGCCATGACGGGAACTCCTACATATGTATATAGTATGCATATAGTATATCTTTTTTTAATGCCCACGCCCCAGCCCTATGGAAGTTCCCAGACTCACGGTCGAATCAGAGCTGTAGCTGCGGGCCTACCCCACAGCCACAGCAACGCGGGATCCTTAACCCACCAAGCGAGGCCAGGGGAGGGATCGAACCCACATCCTCACGGATCCTAGTCGGGTTCATTACCGCTGAGCCCTGATGGGAACTGCAGGGGACATCTTTTTTTTTTTTTTTTTTTTTTTTTTTAAGATGTAAGTTTGTTGTGGTTGTTGTGGTTGTTGGTTGTTGTTGTTGCTTTAGCTCGGCATACAGTGGGCTTGCTTACAATGTTGTGTTCGTTTCAGGTGTACAGTCAAGGGGATTCAGTGATCCATCTACATCCATCTATCCCTCCGTTCTTTTTCAGCGTCTTTTCCCCTCTAGGTGATTCCAGAATATTGGGCCATTCCTTCCTTGTGGGTGGGAACACCAGCGTGAAAAAAAACCATCACGGGGGAGTTCCTGTCGTGGCACCATGGAAGCGCATCCGACGAGGAACCTTTGCAGGGAAGGGTGTGGGTTCGATCCCTGGCCTCGCTCAGGGGGGCGGTAAGGATCCGGCAGGCAGTGCCGTGAGCTGTGGTGTCGGTCGCAGACGCGGCTCGGATCCCACATGGCTGTGCCTGTGGCGTAGGCCAGCAGCCGTAGCTCCGATTCAACCCCTCGCTTGGGAACTTCCATATGCCACGAGGGCAGCCCTAAAAAGCAGAGGGGGGAAAAGAAATCATGAGGGCGGGGGAGAGGGATCCATGAGGAGGATGGGATGAACATATACACACACAAAAGAGTCTCTATCCAATAGACGACGAACAGGGACCCCTACGCCACCTTCTGGAATCCAAACGCCAAAACCACAAAGCAGAGTTCCCGCCATGGCGCAGTGGAAATGAGTCCGACCAGGAACCATGAGGTTGCAGGTTCGATGCCTGTCCACCTCGCTCAGTGGGTAAAGGATCCGGTGTTGCCGTGAGCTGTGGTGTTGGTCCCAGACGCGGCTCGGACCTGGCATTCCTGTTTCTGTGGTGTAGGAGGTCAGCAGCTAAAGCCTCCGATTCGATCCGTCATCTGGGAACCTCCATATGCCGTGGGTGTGGCCCTCAACACACACACACACACACACACACACGCACGCACGCACGCACGCACACACGCACACGCACACGCACACGCACACACACACACACTCTGGAACCCCCTAAATGGGAGAAAACCGGACACAGTAGTTTTTTAGGGGTCCAGTCTCTGTGACAGGTGAGGATATCAGGCTTGCATCGAGGGAGGGAAGGCTTCACCCCACGCAGAAAACACACCCACCTACCCACCGACCGACCTTCCTTCCTTCTTTCCTTCCTTCCTTCCTTCCTTCCTTCATGAGAGAACAGTTGGATGACCCATCCTAAGTGTCGGTTGAATGAAGTCTAGTTACCAGGGTTCAGAGTGGGGGAGGGAGAGGGGTAGGAAGTCTGAAGCCTCTGGCGACTCTCCGAAATGTTCTCCCCCCAGGGTGACAGAGCCAGCAGGTCAGGCACTGCCTTCTCTAGAAACCTTCCTGCCCATGTCCAAGGGGGTGTGGGGGGTTGGGGGTGTGGGGCAGGGAGTGGGCCAGGGAGCCTGGAGAAACCCAGACCACCAAGCGGCCATTCTCCCATCGCCCCGACTGTTTGTTGAATGAACATAATGGACGTGATCCAAGTCTGCCACGCCGCCGCCGCCGCCGCCGCCGCCGCCACCACCACTTTCTCCATCATCTCCCCCACCCCCTTGCCTGCAGCCATCTTTGAAAAGGCTGCTGTTGTGGCTGCCTTTGCATGAAAGTGAGTGAGGACCCCTCCCTAATACGGAGTGTTTCAGTCCCTGGTGTCTCTGACAGCTCGCTCATGTATTGGTTGTGAACCATCTTGCCTTGAGGATTTGGAGGATTCGTGAACATTGCAGGAGCCATGGGAGCAGTGAAGTCCTTATCGCCAACCCGACACCCCCCCCCCCCAAATTTCGTGGCAGGGAGCACACTTTTCTTTCACCCAAGAGATTTATTTCCTGCTTTCTGAAGAGAGAAGGAAAGGAGGGTCAGAATGGTCCTCTGGTGTCTGGTGTCCTGTCCCTTTCATTGCACACACTCCTAGTGCCACTGCGGGAGGCACGTTCGGGGCGCGGGGTGGGGTGGGGGTGGGGGACCTGCTGCACGCACCCGCCCCTCACTTTCAAATGCGAAACTCAAGGAGGATGTGAATGTCCTCCATGCCACCGATCAGGTGAACGGGATGGCTTTCTAGGGAAATCCTGGTGTTTCCTTTCACTGCCATGACGAACACCCAGAAACAACCCTGTAAGTTCATACAACTTTGTCAGTCAACTGTATTCCAATAAAATGAAAAAGCAAGACACAGACACACCCACACGCACACACACACACACGCGCGCGCACACACGCACCCCAACCCAGAACCAAACACCCTCTCCTGAAATGGGGGGGCGGGCCCACCGGAGAATGAGCAAGAGAATTCCAGAGTCGGTAGGAAAGTGTCATCTGCAGCGGTGTGAAAAACCCCAAGCTCTTTTCTTCCTGTCAAGGTGAATAAACTTTGTTAATGGGAGTGGGTGCCCTCAGTGTGCCCTCCGAGAGGAAAGGCAGGGAGCATTTTCTCCCTGAAGAGCTTAGTGCTGTCATAGCACTGACGGACAGGATGAACGATCGGTGAGAGGTGGCAGCAGCAGTGGTGGCCGCCTGCACTGCCTGGGCGGATTGGAAACATAGACGAGCCACCAAGACTGCGTGTGACACCCCCGTGGGCCACCCCCCCCCCCCCCCGTCTGTACAGTGACAAGAGTCCTTTGGGGGAAAAGGGAGGGTGGGTGCTCTTCCAGTGTGTCTGTCTGCATTCACCAGGTGTGGGAGAGAAGACAGATGTTTGTTTCCACTATCGTTCGGAGGACTTGCCCAAGAGTACCACGTCCCCCCAAAGATAGCACCGGAAGAGAGATGCACGAGGTTTCTGAATGCATGCCGTGGGTGCTCCAGGCTGCCTCCAGGCCGCCCCCTCGCCCTCGCCCTCCCCCTCCCCCTTGCCAGAGGCAGACGTTCCTTGAAACAGCTGGCTTTGAACTTGGGCTTCTAGAGGAAGGTTTTTCTCCTGCTTTCAAGACGGGAAGAAGAGGGTGTCCGTCTCACATCCGTCCTTTCCAGAGGGCCCTGGATTCCAGATCCTCCACATGCCAGCGCCAAAGCCGAAGCGGTCGGTCTGGGGGTGCCCCATTCGGGTTCCCTCCCCACACACCTGCACGCGCGCGCGCACACACACACACACACACACACGCACGCACCGGGAACAGTGTGATCTCCCACGCCCCCGAAAAGCTTCAGAATGGCCTCAGTCCGAGGCAGTAGACCTATGTATGTCCTCACACCTGTTCAAATAATGTCTGCCCTCAGCCCCACCATCCCCTGCCTCTTTTAAGGACAAAGGCACTGTAGGTTTCCCTGGGGAAGGGAGACTCCATGGCATGTAAATCACAGTCTTAAGGAAAAGGATAATAGCATATGCCGGGGGGGGGGGGGGGGGGGGGAGAAAGAAGGGGGGGGAGGGGGGGGACCCGCGGTGGTGTGCTTGTGAGGGAGAGAGACAGAGACAGACAGGGAGGGACGGAGGATAGGCAGACAGTGAGAGGCAGAATCAGAGGGAGAAAGAGGAGGAGGGGAGAGAGACAGAGAAAGTGAAACAGAGCTAGGTATAGAGGACGCTGTGGCTGGGT
>NC_139390.1:58037500-58055000 GCF_054392235.1 Sus scrofa | reverse complement strand
GCCACGTCCGGAAAGCCAGACGGGGACCCCCCCTTCACATCTCCCGGCCCACCGCGGTCGCTCTCACGACCACATGCAGCCTTCCCGGTCAAGGGAGAAGCATGGGGCGTGCCACTCAAGGGCCAAGGGCTGCCCTCACTGGCACACAGTGAGGGAGACCCATGACAAGGGGTCCACCTGAGCCCCTCCCGGGGAGGGGACACAAGCTTCCCCTGCCTTACCGTCTCGACCCCCTCCCCTGAGCTTTAGGAAGCTGCTCGTGGGGCACGCCACCACCACAGTGGGGACCCGAGGGGACTCACCGCTGGGAGAGGAAAACGACACCACCGCTCGGCCTCGGGCATCTGACAGGCAACCCGGAGTACTCCAGGGGCACCACAGAGGACCAGGGGAGGCACGCTCACGCACCCGCAGGGATGCGAAGCATGGCAGCGAGGGAGGCCTCCCCCCACTTTGGGGAGGGACCGCTCGCAAGGCACACGCCAAGGAGGCAAAGCGAGAATGCCTGCTGCGTCCCAAAGGACCCAGGCCCCCCCCCCCGACTGACACCCGAAGGCAGCAGGGCGGGAGACCAGAGGTCAGGCTGGAGGCCGCACCCCTGCCTTCCCCCACACCACCCGCAGGTGGGGGAGGAGCAGCGAGGGGCCCGCGACAGAATGAGAGGCGCGGCCCAACTCACCATGAGCGGCCGTCCCTCACCTGGCGCGGCTTAAGCCCAAGCCCAGGAGAGCGCCACATCACCACATCGATCAGTCCTGGCAGAGCCAGGGAAGAGCCCAGAAGAGGGGAGGGAGGGAGGGAGGGAGGGAGGGCCAGCAAAGACAATCACCACGGGGGCCTGCTTCAGCTTCACCGGCCCCCCCTCCTCCTCCTCCTCCTCCTCCTCCCCTTCCTCTCTCAGGGGAGAGACAGCGGCTGACAACCCCGGGAGGGAGAATGCCTGACACGTGGCACGGAGCCAACAGGGTGGGGTTGTTCCAGCCGAGCCGCCGGGTGCCCGCAGCAGGGAGGCACACAGGGTAGAAGACCCCACAGGGCCACGCGCCCTGCCGCCCTCGGGTCAGCCAAAGACCGGAGGGGACACCGCAGCATGGGCCAGCTGGATGCACAAGCGAGAGCCGGCGCACAGGCCCAGGCGAGCGGCCCCCACGCGGGGTGCAAAGGGCAGGGTCAGGCCTTGGACAGCAGCCGAAAGCCCAAAGCCCCCCACGTGCATCCAGAGGCCCAAGGTCTCCAGCGACAGGCGCTGAAGAGGATCGTGTCAGCATCTACCTGGTGACAGAAAAGGCCTATTTCGGCCGCGAAAAATGTCCATGCCCAGCAGCGGGGCCCACCCACAGGACGTGGGGGTATCCCCGGAACCCCCATCCGGACACTTGTCCCCCAGCCCTGCCCTAGAGTCGCCAGACCCAGCGCTCTCAGGGCCATCTGGTCGACCCGGGGAGCGTGACCGCAAGGAAGGGACAGGGACAGGAAGGAGGTGGAGCCGGCCGGCCAGCCGGGGAAGCCCTTCCCGGCTTGCCCACGCGGGCAGGTATCGGTCTGTCCGGAGCTCCAGACGGGGACTTGGCTCCCCCAAAATCCAGGACACACCATCCAGCTCAGGCCGGTCCCCACCTCCCGACAGATCGACCGACCGACAGGGAAACACTCCGAGGGCGGGGGGGCGGGGGGGGGGGGAATGAGAGCGTGGGAAACGAAGTCTTGTCCAACGACCGGGACCCTACATGGGCACGCCTCAGGCCCAGGTGCACCCTTCCCGGCCACACCCGGGAGCAGGGGGCCGGCGGGGTACCATCCACCATCTCCGGATCCATCAGGACTTGGAAAAAAAATGTTTCCACGGAGGCGCCTCCGACGAACGGACCCCGCGAAGGAAGGCGCCGGGGCCCGAGCCACCCTTTCCGCTCCACCCCTCACGGCTTGTGCCGGTCTAGACCTCGTCAGTACGACTCCGCACGGGCCGGCGGTAGCCATCAGTCGGGGGGCAGGGGGGGAGGGACCCATGCCGGCATGACGACCGGGAAACAAGCGTGCCGGCCACCGAGCCTGTCGCGCCCTCCAACGCCCTCACAGCGCACAGCCCGGGCCGCTCCTCACTTCGGGGATGAGAGGCTGGAGGGACGGCGGGCGGGAGTCATTCACGCTCCAAAGGGCGACCCGGGACAAGGCCAGGCCACCCGAGCACAGGCAGTCCCGGGCGCCGCACACCCTCTCCCCTCGCTAGGGAGGCGGCCCGGCCCAGGCCTGGTCGGTCCCCGGGGCCGGAGCGGCAAGAGCGGATGCTGGTCGACCCGGCCAGGCGGCCCCAGAACCTGCCTGGGGAGCGCGGTGACAGTCACTCCCTCACAGGCCTGCACGCCCAATCTCCGGTGAGAGAGGGACACTCCCAGGCCTCTGAGCCACCGGAGCTGTCGCCGCCAGTGTCGCCAGCCTCCCGGAACTCTGACTCAGGCCGGATGGCTGAGTCACATCCCTCGCGAAGGTCCCCAAAGCTGCAGAGGGAAGGGACGATATAAAAGCGGACACTAGATGGCACGCGACAACCGCCACCAACGTCACCAGGACAGATCCGGAAGGCCGGCCGGCCGGCGGCGACACAACGACACAGCGCCGGCCACCCAAATGCCCGAGCTCTTCCCGGGGCCGAGGCGCCAGGCGTCCTGCACGACCGCGAGGCTTCCACTACGGAGCTGCCTCCTGGCAAGGCACTGCGTGGCGTGATGGCAGCAGATGGAAAGAGGGGGGCGGCGGCGGCGGCGGCGGCGGCGGCGGGGAAGGAGCTGGGAAGAGGTTCTCGCTGTTGCCTAGAAGGAGCCGCGCTCGCTCCCCCAAGCATGTCCCTTCCTGGGCTTGGGAATTCCAGAGAGAAGCCGGCGCGGTGAGGGTGGCACTAGCGAGAGAGATCTCAGGTTCCCCTCCACCTTCTCTTCTCTCCCCCACCCCCACCCCACCTCCCTGCACGGAGCTGGAGGAGGGAGGGAGAGAGGGAGGGCGGGAGGGTAGGCGGGGACTGGCAAAAACGAAACCCGGCAAGCTCTCGGAGAACGACAACGCAGGAGTCGGTATACCTGCCACCCTTACCGACGGAGACGGTCTGTCAAAAGCAGACAAGCAAAGCCCAGAAGCTTAGGAAGGGAGAGAAGGATACAGTCGATCCTAGGAAAGTGGAAATGAAAATCTCTCTCTGCATAGACTGAGACAAAGTCCAAAGAGAACAAATGGCTGCCTGGGGCAAATGCTCTGGTGGTCAGGTCATAGAAACATGGATTTCAGCATGACTGACCAACCACAACGGAGGGAAAGTACAACGCAACACTATGAGTGTGTGTGTATGTGTGGGGGGGTGAACTGAAATCTCATCCAAAACAAAACAAAACAAAACAAAAAAAGGAAAACAACCCCCCCCCCAAAAAAAACCCAAAAAACAACAACAGATGAAGAAGAAGAAGGAAGCCCACGACCAACAGGGTCAAGGCTCCTGCTTTCTCACCGCGGTGGCTCTGGTTGCCCCTGTGTGGTGCAGGTTCCATCTCTGGCTCAGGAAAAACTTCCACTTGCTGCCCGTGTGTGTGGCCAAAAAGTAAAACATAAAGCTGAAACAGGAGGGAGAGGGGGTGGAGAAAACCCGAAACAAACAATAAACTTTGCAAGTCTCAGGATTGCCATCCTGGGGTAGTGGAAACAAATCCGACCAGGAACCATGAGGTTGCAGGTTTGATCCCTGGCTCACTTGTTGGGTTAAGGATCTGGCATTGCCGTGAGCTGTGGTGTCTGTCACAGACGCGGCTCGGATCCCGCGTGGCTGTGCCTGTGGTGTAGGCCGGCAGGTAAGGCTCCGAACTGACCCCTAGCCTGGGAACCTCCATGTGCTGCGGGTGTGGCTCCCCCCCAAAAAAAAACCAGAAAGAGAGAGAGAGAGAGAGAGAGAGAGAAGGAAAGAAAGAAAGAAAGAAAGAAAAGAGAAAGAAAGAGAGAGAGAGAGAGAGAGAGAGAGAAAGAAAGAGAAAGAAAGAAAGGAAGGAAAGAGAAAGATAGAGAGAGAGAGAGAGAGAGAGAAAGAAAGAAAGAAAGAAAGAAAGAAAGAAAGAAAGAAAGAAAGAAAGAAAGAAAAAGAAAGGAGAAAGAAAGGAAGGAAAGAGAAAGAAAGAAAGAAAAGAAAAAGAAAGAGAGAGAGAGAAAAGAAAGAAAGGAAGAAAGGAAGGAAGGAAAGAAAAAGAAGGAAAAAGAAATCCATCTCGGAGTTCCCGCTGTGCCTAGGTCACAGCTGAGCCTCAAGTTCGATCCCTGGCACAGGAAAGGCAGTGCAGCAGGAAAAAAAAAAAAAAAAAAAGAACAACTCCATCTTGCTGGTTGGGCAGGGGAGATGCAATTGCCGGATGACATTCCACAACTCTGCCAAACTGGCAAAACCACGACGCACTTAGTACAGGAGTCATTGAAGACATGGATGTGAAAGCATCTTCTTGCTATCGATTCATTTCCCACAATCCCAGGAAGAGCCATTGGAACAGGGCTCCCATTCTTGGCACGATATCTTTTCTATGTGTGGGTGGACGCATCTTTTCTCATGGTTGTTTTCCTTTTGACCAAATTTAACTTCAGCCTCCACCATGTCATCTTTTGGGCTCTCAAGCCTGCCATGAGAATATGGTCACCAAAGTCCTCGCCCAGAGGCACCTTTGCCCACCACCAGTGCCGCCGTCTCCCCCCACCTCCTCCTCCTCCTCCTCCTCCTCCTCCTCCTCCTCCTCCTCCTCCTCCTCCTCCTCCTCCTCCTCCTCCTCCTCCTCCAACCCCCGCCAAGCACCCCCCCCCCCCACCCCGCTTTGTATTGTTCAGCTGTCTTGCACTGGTCTCTCACACGGTGGCGGTGTGGTCCTATGCATGATTCCCAACCACATTCAAGTGGACTTCCGGGATCATCATTTTCTGTTTCCTAACTGCACTTTCGTCGTTCTTAGGAGGTTTGCTTCCCTTCCCCCCCCACCCCCCCCCCACCCCGCGCGCGCGCACGCTTGGTGTTGAATCGGAGCTGCATCTGCTAGCCTGAGCCACAGCCACAGCAACGGCGGGATCCGAGCCACATCTGAGACCTTATGCCACAGCTCGCGGAAAAATGCCAGATCCTTAAACCCCTGAGCGAGGTCAGGGATCAAACCTGCCACCTCGTGATTCCTAGTCCGATTCGTTTCCGCCGCGCCATGACAGGAATTCCTTCCTGTGTTCTTTTGGGTCATGGTTGTTTCCAGCTCCACAGAATTCCTCCCCGTGCTCATGTGACATCTGGGATGTGGCGGGTTGGGGGGGGGGGGGCAAGGTTTCGTTCCCCTACAGTCATGCCTTGAAAAAAGTCGTGTACAACGTTTCACATTCCAGATCCAGAAGCTGAATCCGCAGCCGGTTCCATCTCATGAAACCGATCTCCCAGCCCAGGAAAACCAAAGGTCGTGGTTGGAGCCCGTGATAAACCCCAGGTCTGAGTCCCGAGCACTGCTGCTCAGGGAAGATTTCGAGGTGTCAGGGTCCAAGGATCCTCCTGGGCACTTGGAAATGTCTCCGATGTGTGCAGGCAGGCATGAGGATGAGAAGGGGCTAAAGAGGGGCAGAGGGTGGTGATCTCTTGTCGGTGGATGTCAAGGGTTGGCGCTTCCTTTTGTGGATCTCCCGGAAAAGTCAAATGTGGGAGAAAAACTGGACCCGTGAGTTCGAGGAGAGGGATGGCCAGAGAAAACCAGAAGAATTCCATCTGCCGACCATTGGGTAGGTAGGAGGGCAAAAACCGAAACCTCGAGCATGACATGAACAGAACCACATGCTTCTAGCCACCCATAAACCCCGTAAGATAAGATCGTTTCTGCTGAGATACCCTCTCCCTCCCCCCACCCACCCAGGGCGAAGGATCCCTGGGTGGTGGCAGAGGGGCGGCAGCAGTCAGTGGCAGTGGCGGCGGGCATGGAACTTCCACAGGCCCTGGGGACACACCCCCCGCCCCCAGAAACCCCTAGAAGCTTGGAATTCTGATGTCTGTGGTGTGATGACCATAAACACTGGCTTTTGTGCCATGTCTGCTAGAAGATATGGTTTCCATGACAAATAAAGTGATTTTTAGCAAGTTTTTCTCCACTTGAGATGTATTGAAAATACGTCTTCATTCAGGGGGAGGTAGGTGTAGGTGACAGACGTGGCCGCTCAGCTCAGATCGGGTGATCTGGCAGGGCATAGCTCTGGCTGAGGTGCAGGCCAGCAGCTACAGCTCCGATTCTTCGACCCCTAGCCCAGGGAACTTCCATATCCCAAGGGTGCACTCCTAAAAAACAAAAAACAAAATGAACAACACACAAAGAGGGAGCATCTCATCGATGGCAGACCAAATTCCAATGTATATGTATACGTGTACATAGGTATGTACGTATGGATGTGTGTGTGTATGTGTATATTATCGAGAGAGAGAGAGAGAGAGAGAGAGAGAGAGAGAGAGAGAGAGAGGATTTTTTAGAGCCATAACTGTGGCATACGGAAGTTCCCAAACCAGGGTTCGAACCGGCATACATGGATACTAGTCGGGTTTGTTACCACTGAGCCACAACAGGAACTCCCCACATTCCAATATTTAATGAGAAAATACATTTTTGATGCTTTAGGCAACCCTGCAAACACCCTTATTTAAGTGACTGGACTTAACAAAAAGGAATCCCTAGCACCTAGTAACAGAACAAAGATAAAGAAACACAAGGCAGGAATTCCCGTTGTGGCTCGGTGGAAACGAACCCGACTAGCATTGACCCCTAACCTGGGAACCTACAAAATGGCACATGTGAAGCCCTAAAAGAAGACTACACACACACACACACACACACACACACACACACACACGGCACAGACAGATGCGAAAGGAAAAGAAAAGGAAGGAAAAAAGAAAAGGGAAGAAAGAGAGAAATGAACAGGCAGAGCAAGCCATTGTGAATGATCTCTAGGGACAGATATTTTTCTCCAAGCATAATTTTATTTTTCCCCAAGTGATACCAGACCTTCTCTCTCTCTCTCTCTCTCTCTCTCTCTCTCTCTCTCACACACACACACACACACACACTCTCCCTCCCTCTCTCTCTCTCTTTGAAAAAATTTATGTATTTAGTGGAGTTCCCATTGTGACTCAGCAGGTAGGAATCTGACTAGCATCCATGAGAGTGCTGGTTTGATCCCTGGCCTCGCTCAGTGGGTGAAAGATCTGGCATTGCCCTGAACTGTGGTGTAGGTTGCAGACACAGATCGGACCTGGTGTTGCTGTGTCTGTGGTGTAGGCCAGTGGCTCAAGCTCTGATTCCCTAGCCTGGGAACCTCCGTGTGCCGTGAGTGCCACCCGAAGAAAGCAAGGGTAAAAAAAAAAAAAAAAAAAGAAACATAAAAACCTGGATTGGGGAGATCCCATTGTGGCTCATTGGTAACAAAGCTGAGGAGCACCCACGAGGATGCAGATTCGATCCTGGGGTGGGGGGGTGGGGTGCTGGTGCTGGTGGTGCTGAGGTGTGTGCGTGTGGGGTGATAAATAGGTTACCTCTGGCTTCTGGGGGGTGAGAGTCAGCATGGTTTTCCTGCACCTGCTGCTCCTGGGCAATTATTTAGTTTTGGTTTCTTGTTCCTTTGTTTTTGTGGTCCTGCATTGTGGTGAGTACTGGTGTAAGTGGCAGGTTCCTATTTGATCCGACATTTCTTTGGCTCTGGTGTCGGTTGACAGCCATGGTCATGACTGGTGGTGGCTGTTAAGTCTCCAGGAGTTCCACGCAACATTCTGATTGTCTTTCTTCCTTGGGCTTTGGCTGCAGCCTCCCCCTACCCCCTACCCCCCCCCCCCCCCCGCATCATATGGAGGTTCCCGGGCTAGGGGCCGAATCAGACCTACAACTGCTGGGGCGTATGCCACAGTCACAAGCACCATCATATCCAAGCTGCGTCTGCAACCTACACCGCAGCGCAAGGTGATGCCACCAGATCCTAAACCCACTGTGGAAGGCCTGGGATCGAACCTGCAACCTCATGGTTCCTGGTTGGATTCCTTTCCACTATTCCACGACGGGAACTCCTGGGCTTTGGCTTTTGACAGGTGGAGGGACACAGCTTTCTGAAACGGTGGGGCCAGGGCAAGGCATAGAAACATAAGATGGATGTGAGCCTGCGCCTATTCTTTTCTCGTGTGCTGGGAAGATAAGGTGGCTCTTGCCAGCTGGGATTTCATTTCCCCACAAACGATCAGGCTCTTAAGGTATCAGGCAGGGAAGAGGGAGAGTCAGAGTTCCCATTGTGGCTCAGTGGTTAATGAATCTGACTAGGAACCATGAGGTTGCAGGTTCCATCCCTGGCCTTGCTCAGTGGGTTAAGGATCCAGCATTGCCGTGAGCTGTGGTGCAGGTTGCAGATGTGGCTCAGATCCCGCGTTGCTGTGGCTCTGGTGTAGGCCAGCGGCTACAGCTCCGATTGGACCCCTGGCAGGGGAACTTCCATATGCCGCAGGAGCGGCCCTAGAAAAGGCAAAAAGCCGAAGGTGGGGGGGGGGGGGGGACAGAAGAAGAGTGAGAATCACGGTCGGAAGAACATGGGGAAATCGGTGCTAGGTGCCTGGGTGTGTGAGTTCACACGGAATGCTAACCCAGACCCCTGGCCAGCCACATTTGGGGTATCTATCAACTTGACTCTCCACTCTCCAGCTCACCTGGGTGGTGCTGCCCTGCCCTGCCCTGCTCATGTAAGACCTGGCTCCTCCAGGGATGGCTTTGCACCAGAGGGAGACGGGGCAAAGTCACTGAGCTTAAGGTAATTTCTCCAAGAGAGACTCTGGGAGAAGGAGACCAGCTGGGTTTCTGTGTGTTCATTTTTCTTCCTGTCTGCTTGTTTGGTGCAGGCCAGTCCATGTGCCGAGACATTCAGAAACTCTGTACTAGCTGAGACTCAGACCTTGTTCCGAAATAAGCAAAGGGACTTTGAGCTGGGATCACTCCCTGACAAGTAGCTAGCAAAGAAGTTTCCCGTAGCTCTCAGGCCCCATCCCCGCCCTCAGGCGGGTGGGCGTGGGGAGGGGGTGGGGGGGGAGGGGAGGGGCTCGTTCAGGCAGGCAGGCAGGCAGGCAGGCAGGCAGGCAGGCAGGCGCTGGTTCATTAGTCCCGCACCCCCCCACTCCCGGCCCCAGCTGCCCGCCCCACCCCCCACCCCCGGCCGCCATCCCTGCTGCGCCGCCTCTCGCTTCCCAAATCGCCTGGACTCACGCCCGGGAAGGGGGGGAGGGGAGATCAGGAAGATCCAGGCCTCAGGGCCTGGGTTCAATCACTTCATTCAAATGCAGAAACTCTCCAGTCAAGTCAGAGGTGGTGACTTTTCCTGGAGCTTCTCTTTAGGGAAAGTGTTTTTTTTCCCCTCTTTCCCCAATTTCCCTACCCTCAGGCTGCCCCTCGCAGACTGCATGGAGGGGGGTGGGGGAGGATGTGTGCACGAAACTCGCCTCGTGTCAGGCCAAAGGAGCCCCCGCCATTTCCCAACCCGGGAAACCCCGCAAAACTTCTGGAGCATGTTGGCCTTGGTGTGGGAATGGACATCTTCACTTGCCATCTTCCTTTGCACGAGGAGGAGATTTTCATCTCCTGCTGTCTGGGGGCCAGAAAGGAGGGCCAGAGTGTCCCTTTGGTGTGGGCCGGTCCTTAAGTCATTTTACCTCACAGGAATCACCCACACAGGGCATGGAGACACGTTTGGGGTCCGCCTCCTCCGAAACGTCCCGGGAAACCTCACGTGTGAAAAACTGAGCTGGGGAGGTCCCATCGTGGTGCAGAAGTGGAAATAAATGCAACTAGGAACCATGAGGTGGCAGGTTCCATGCTCAGCCTCGCTCACTGGGTTACGAATCCCACGTTGCCATGAGCTGTGGGTAGAGGAGAGTGAGAAGGAGAGGGAGGGAGGGGGAAGGGAGAGATCCTCCATTTATGGAACTGGTTTCCTTGTTTTGAGATGACGTCGCTTTGGTGAAACAGTTGTCAGATGGCCTCTCAAAAGGCGGTGATGTGGATGGGCTCCCCGAACCAGGCCCACAGAAACCAAAGGAACGAAGGGGTTAATCCTTGGAGCCAGAGTTCCCTCCTCTGAAACTGAAACCAAGCTCAAGCCCGGGAGTGCTGGTGTGTTGGAGCCAGAGACATTGTTACAGCTAAAAGCTACTTTGAAATAGTCTCCATTAGGTTATGGCTTGCCTTGGCCCACGAACTTATGACTAATGACTACTGTCGAGTCAGAGTTGTAGTGAACCTGGTGTTTTCTCTACCCTTGAAACACTCCCTAAGGATTGCGCCCCCCCCCCCACCCCGTGGATGAGCAATCTTCACTCCGGAGAGAAGGTCAAAATGCCATAACCCCAAAGACACTAGAAACATTCCATGGACCACCTGACTCCAGCCTTGATGACTTTGAAATGGTCTATCCTAATCTCCTATCCAGGGAGAATGCAAGCACCCTGATGCTTCTAGACAGCTCCGCCACCCCCATGCCCACCATTAAGCTAAACCTATAGAACCCCTTGCTATCCCCTCTCAAGGGAGGACACAGTTTTGAGGTCCTTAGCCTGCTGTGGCCTCCTTAGCCTGGCAAAGCAATAAAGCTGTTCTTTATGCTTCACCCAAAACTCTGTCTCTGAGACTTAATTGGAGCTGGAGTACCAAGGCCGGTTTGGGCTGCCAAACTTTCCTGGAACTTTCAAACTGTTACATATGAAGAACGGAGCCGGTGACTCTGTGTGTGTGTGCGTGTACGTGTGAGAGAGACACAGAGAGACAGACAGAGACAGTGAGTGAGACAGAGAGAGACAGAGGGAAGAGAGAGGGAGAGGGGAAAGTCCCTTCAGTCTTTTGTTTTCTCGGTTTGTTTGTTTGTTTGTTTGTTTTGTCTTTTTGCCATTTCTTGGGCCGCTCCCATGGCATATGGAGGTTCCC
Source organism: Sus scrofa (assembly GCF_054392235.1). Lineage (NCBI taxonomy): Eukaryota > Metazoa > Chordata > Mammalia > Artiodactyla > Suidae > Sus > Sus scrofa. The sequence goes on along the minus strand of NC_139390.1, from coordinate 58,044,030 downwards.
AGGCTAGGGGTCGAATCGGAGCCATAGCTGCCAGCCTACGCCAGAGCCACAGCAACGTGGGATCTGAGCCGTGTCTGCGACCGACACCACAGCTCACGGCAACGCTGGATCCTTAACCCACTGAGTGAGGGCAGGGATCGAACCCACAACCTCACGGTTCCTAGTCGGATTCGCTCACCACGGAGCCATGACGGGAACGCCCCTTCAGTCTTTTGAAAGGCCCCTCTGAGAATGCCGTCAGGTGTTGGGGCCAACTTTCCGAGGGGCTCTTAGAGAAATGAACACAGGGTGATGGTTTCACTCTCAGAGACCATTTCTCTGATGTGTTCATCGAGGGACTCCACGGGCTTCCGTTTTCAGGGCCTCGGGACAAGCGATACGTGTTCTCATCCGCAAGGATGCCAGGTCCAAAGGGTGGGAGAAAATGGGAAACGCTGATGAAGAGAGTTGTAGCCAGAGATGGAAGGCAACTGGAAAAACTTCAGGATCCAGTCCAGTTTTCCAGCCACTGAGTTTCTGATTTCTGGAAGGATTTGGGTAGGGAGGAAAAGGTCAAGGATTCTCCATCCCTCTGACAGAGGTATAAGTTACAAAGTAGATGTACAACTTTTGAGAAAAAAACGAACAAACAAAGAAACAACCAAACAAACAATTTTTGTCCCTTTGTCTTTATCAGGAAAAGTGAAAGATGGAGAGAGGGAGGGAGGGAGGGAGGGAGGGAGGGTGGGTTGGATGGATGGATGGATGGATGGATTTGGGGGGCGGGGAGAAGATTCTTAGATCCTAATGACCCAATGCTTTCTCTAGTCCTGGGCCTTTAGGTGATATATCTATATCTATATATCTATATCTATCTGTATACACACACACACACACACACACACACACACACACACACACACACGTAGTTATTTTCTGTTTCTAGGGCTGCACCCATGGCACATGGAGGTTCCCAGGCTAGGGGTCCAATCGGAGCCGTAGCCACCGGCCTACACCAGAGCCAGCACAACGCGGGATCCGAGCCCTGTCTGCGACCTACACCAGAGCTCACGGCAACACCCGATCCTGAACCCAACGAGCGAGGCCAGGGATCGAACCCGCACCCTCAGGCCTCCTAGTCGGATTCGTCCAGCCATGACGGGAACTCCTACATATGTATATAGTATGCATATAGTATATCTTTTTTTAATGCCCACGCCCCAGCCCTATGGAAGTTCCCAGACTCACGGTCGAATCAGAGCTGTAGCTGCGGGCCTACCCCACAGCCACAGCAACGCGGGATCCTTAACCCACCAAGCGAGGCCAGGGGAGGGATCGAACCCACATCCTCACGGATCCTAGTCGGGTTCATTACCGCTGAGCCCTGATGGGAACTGCAGGGGACATCTTTTTTTTTTTTTTTTTTTTTTTTTTTAAGATGTAAGTTTGTTGTGGTTGTTGTGGTTGTTGGTTGTTGTTGTTGCTTTAGCTCGGCATACAGTGGGCTTGCTTACAATGTTGTGTTCGTTTCAGGTGTACAGTCAAGGGGATTCAGTGATCCATCTACATCCATCTATCCCTCCGTTCTTTTTCAGCGTCTTTTCCCCTCTAGGTGATTCCAGAATATTGGGCCATTCCTTCCTTGTGGGTGGGAACACCAGCGTGAAAAAAAACCATCACGGGGGAGTTCCTGTCGTGGCACCATGGAAGCGCATCCGACGAGGAACCTTTGCAGGGAAGGGTGTGGGTTCGATCCCTGGCCTCGCTCAGGGGGGCGGTAAGGATCCGGCAGGCAGTGCCGTGAGCTGTGGTGTCGGTCGCAGACGCGGCTCGGATCCCACATGGCTGTGCCTGTGGCGTAGGCCAGCAGCCGTAGCTCCGATTCAACCCCTCGCTTGGGAACTTCCATATGCCACGAGGGCAGCCCTAAAAAGCAGAGGGGGGAAAAGAAATCATGAGGGCGGGGGAGAGGGATCCATGAGGAGGATGGGATGAACATATACACACACAAAAGAGTCTCTATCCAATAGACGACGAACAGGGACCCCTACGCCACCTTCTGGAATCCAAACGCCAAAACCACAAAGCAGAGTTCCCGCCATGGCGCAGTGGAAATGAGTCCGACCAGGAACCATGAGGTTGCAGGTTCGATGCCTGTCCACCTCGCTCAGTGGGTAAAGGATCCGGTGTTGCCGTGAGCTGTGGTGTTGGTCCCAGACGCGGCTCGGACCTGGCATTCCTGTTTCTGTGGTGTAGGAGGTCAGCAGCTAAAGCCTCCGATTCGATCCGTCATCTGGGAACCTCCATATGCCGTGGGTGTGGCCCTCAACACACACACACACACACACACACACGCACGCACGCACGCACGCACACACGCACACGCACACGCACACGCACACACACACACACTCTGGAACCCCCTAAATGGGAGAAAACCGGACACAGTAGTTTTTTAGGGGTCCAGTCTCTGTGACAGGTGAGGATATCAGGCTTGCATCGAGGGAGGGAAGGCTTCACCCCACGCAGAAAACACACCCACCTACCCACCGACCGACCTTCCTTCCTTCTTTCCTTCCTTCCTTCCTTCCTTCCTTCATGAGAGAACAGTTGGATGACCCATCCTAAGTGTCGGTTGAATGAAGTCTAGTTACCAGGGTTCAGAGTGGGGGAGGGAGAGGGGTAGGAAGTCTGAAGCCTCTGGCGACTCTCCGAAATGTTCTCCCCCCAGGGTGACAGAGCCAGCAGGTCAGGCACTGCCTTCTCTAGAAACCTTCCTGCCCATGTCCAAGGGGGTGTGGGGGGTTGGGGGTGTGGGGCAGGGAGTGGGCCAGGGAGCCTGGAGAAACCCAGACCACCAAGCGGCCATTCTCCCATCGCCCCGACTGTTTGTTGAATGAACATAATGGACGTGATCCAAGTCTGCCACGCCGCCGCCGCCGCCGCCGCCGCCGCCACCACCACTTTCTCCATCATCTCCCCCACCCCCTTGCCTGCAGCCATCTTTGAAAAGGCTGCTGTTGTGGCTGCCTTTGCATGAAAGTGAGTGAGGACCCCTCCCTAATACGGAGTGTTTCAGTCCCTGGTGTCTCTGACAGCTCGCTCATGTATTGGTTGTGAACCATCTTGCCTTGAGGATTTGGAGGATTCGTGAACATTGCAGGAGCCATGGGAGCAGTGAAGTCCTTATCGCCAACCCGACACCCCCCCCCCCCAAATTTCGTGGCAGGGAGCACACTTTTCTTTCACCCAAGAGATTTATTTCCTGCTTTCTGAAGAGAGAAGGAAAGGAGGGTCAGAATGGTCCTCTGGTGTCTGGTGTCCTGTCCCTTTCATTGCACACACTCCTAGTGCCACTGCGGGAGGCACGTTCGGGGCGCGGGGTGGGGTGGGGGTGGGGGACCTGCTGCACGCACCCGCCCCTCACTTTCAAATGCGAAACTCAAGGAGGATGTGAATGTCCTCCATGCCACCGATCAGGTGAACGGGATGGCTTTCTAGGGAAATCCTGGTGTTTCCTTTCACTGCCATGACGAACACCCAGAAACAACCCTGTAAGTTCATACAACTTTGTCAGTCAACTGTATTCCAATAAAATGAAAAAGCAAGACACAGACACACCCACACGCACACACACACACACGCGCGCGCACACACGCACCCCAACCCAGAACCAAACACCCTCTCCTGAAATGGGGGGGCGGGCCCACCGGAGAATGAGCAAGAGAATTCCAGAGTCGGTAGGAAAGTGTCATCTGCAGCGGTGTGAAAAACCCCAAGCTCTTTTCTTCCTGTCAAGGTGAATAAACTTTGTTAATGGGAGTGGGTGCCCTCAGTGTGCCCTCCGAGAGGAAAGGCAGGGAGCATTTTCTCCCTGAAGAGCTTAGTGCTGTCATAGCACTGACGGACAGGATGAACGATCGGTGAGAGGTGGCAGCAGCAGTGGTGGCCGCCTGCACTGCCTGGGCGGATTGGAAACATAGACGAGCCACCAAGACTGCGTGTGACACCCCCGTGGGCCACCCCCCCCCCCCCCCGTCTGTACAGTGACAAGAGTCCTTTGGGGGAAAAGGGAGGGTGGGTGCTCTTCCAGTGTGTCTGTCTGCATTCACCAGGTGTGGGAGAGAAGACAGATGTTTGTTTCCACTATCGTTCGGAGGACTTGCCCAAGAGTACCACGTCCCCCCAAAGATAGCACCGGAAGAGAGATGCACGAGGTTTCTGAATGCATGCCGTGGGTGCTCCAGGCTGCCTCCAGGCCGCCCCCTCGCCCTCGCCCTCCCCCTCCCCCTTGCCAGAGGCAGACGTTCCTTGAAACAGCTGGCTTTGAACTTGGGCTTCTAGAGGAAGGTTTTTCTCCTGCTTTCAAGACGGGAAGAAGAGGGTGTCCGTCTCACATCCGTCCTTTCCAGAGGGCCCTGGATTCCAGATCCTCCACATGCCAGCGCCAAAGCCGAAGCGGTCGGTCTGGGGGTGCCCCATTCGGGTTCCCTCCCCACACACCTGCACGCGCGCGCGCACACACACACACACACACACACGCACGCACCGGGAACAGTGTGATCTCCCACGCCCCCGAAAAGCTTCAGAATGGCCTCAGTCCGAGGCAGTAGACCTATGTATGTCCTCACACCTGTTCAAATAATGTCTGCCCTCAGCCCCACCATCCCCTGCCTCTTTTAAGGACAAAGGCACTGTAGGTTTCCCTGGGGAAGGGAGACTCCATGGCATGTAAATCACAGTCTTAAGGAAAAGGATAATAGCATATGCCGGGGGGGGGGGGGGGGGGGGGAGAAAGAAGGGGGGGGAGGGGGGGGACCCGCGGTGGTGTGCTTGTGAGGGAGAGAGACAGAGACAGACAGGGAGGGACGGAGGATAGGCAGACAGTGAGAGGCAGAATCAGAGGGAGAAAGAGGAGGAGGGGAGAGAGACAGAGAAAGTGAAACAGAGCTAGGTATAGAGGACGCTGTGGCTGGGTCGGATTCTGCGTGTTCTCAGTGAAGTCGTCCTAAGGCCTCTGGAGGTCCAGATCACTGCTTGGGGCCGGAAGTCTGTCTGCCCTTCCCTACCCATCTGAAGAGCTGTGGTTTGGGCTTTCCAGCCGGGAACCCCTCTTTCTGCCTCTTTGTCCAACACACAAGGTTCGTGGGACCCAGAAATCCCATTCTGAGAGCACCCTAGGAACAGTCCTTTCCATACGGCGCAGGAGGCCCCTGTGCCAAGAGATCCAAAGTCTGGAGCCTCTGTTCTCCCCCCCCCCCCCCCTTCCCTCCACGGACAAAATCTTGCCTTGTATTCCTTTTTTTCTCAGGGACTCTGAAGGACATGTATCATTGTACAACCATGGGGAAGATGCTTCCATTCCCTCTGGAATGATGGATGTGGTCGCATGTCTCAAGGAGGCTCCAATTCTTTGAGCAGGACTCCCGATGGTGCCATCCCATCGTCCCTCCCCTCCCCTCCCCTCCGGCTCGCTCGGTCACGGTTCCCCTCCTTTTTCCTCCCCTCCAGGTTATCTTCAGGTCTGCCGCCCACTTGTAACTCCTCCCCCACTTGGAAGTGGCCTCTTCCGGCCCCGAACTTGGTCGTCCCAGGCCCACCCCGGGAGCCATCTGGCGGACCTTTTCGGAGACTATAAAAAGCAGCCTACGGCAGGGGGCGTCGCAGGACCAACGAACGCATCGGGATGGATCGCTGTGTGGCGACATGGATTCTCCAGGCAGGGCAGGCATAAGGCCTGGACTCTTTCCTCCTGGAGCCCATTTCTTCATCCGTGGCCTTGAAGACGAACCACGCCGACCACGGACCGTGGACCTTGGCCTTCACCTTTCATTTCCGAACGGCAGCCAGGGCATCCATTGTCACCACCGCGGAAAAGGTGTCCACAAAAAGGACAGGTGAGCACCTCCATGGCATGCAGTGTCATCGCCACCCCCACCCCGGCTTTAAAGGGTCCTCTTTCAAGTAATCACGTTGCCACAGCTGGGACTTGGATCGGATCCCTGGCTCCGGAACCCCATATGACCTGGGGCCGGCCAATGCATCCCTCCATAGCGTCCTAAATCCGTACATCGTTGATTCAGGACTTTCCCTCGTGGCACAGAGGAAACGAATCTGACCAGGAACCATGAGGTTGCGGGCTCCATCCTTCGCCTCACGCAGGGGGTTGAGACGAGGCTCAGATCTGGCACGGCTGCGGCTCGGGCGTAGGCCAGCAGCCGTAACTCCAGTTCGACCCCTAGCCTGGGAAGCTCCATAGACCGTGGGTGCGGCCATCCGAAGACCAACAAGAACCTCCTCACCGTCCTAATACAGGGACAGCAACGTTGTCACGGCAAGGGCGGCGGGGCGGCGCGGGCCAAATAAAATGCTATGCACCCAAGTGTTTGATTTCAATAGAGAAGAAAGAAATCACTAGGCCAGAGGGGAAGCTCAGAAAACATCGAACACAAAACGACACACCCTGTCCGGGAGACTCAGGCCCCGGAGAGAGGCAGTCAACGCGGTGCAGACACGACCCCAGCGAGTGAGTTGGCAGAGACGGACGGGCG
>NC_139390.1:58007500-58025000 GCF_054392235.1 Sus scrofa | reverse complement strand
TCACACCACCACACACACGAGGGCAGTCCCATGACACCTGGGACACCAGGCGGCCTCAGTCGCCCCAGAGCACTCCACGACCCGGCCCCACCAACCAGGGCCCCATGTGCAAAGGCTTCCCCCCCCCTGCCACGTGGGGGGGGTTCGTCCGCCTCATCTCACCCATCCGTCCATCTTTCCACCCTCATCTCATCCGTCCTTCACCTAGTCCACCCTCCAGGGCCTGACGCCTGGGGGAAACGCTCCTGAGCGAGGCGGCCCGAACCATGCTCGCTCACCACCTCCACACCACCAGCTGCGACCCCAGGCGAGTGCGGGAAGAACCGACGGGCGGCTCGCAGCGGGGGAGGCAGGGGCAGAGGCCGCCGGGGGACGGGGCGCATCCCCCTCCTCCACTTCCCCTTCCAAGGGGAGGGGCACCACGCGCCCACGCAGCACACAGCCCGGCGCTGGACGCCAAAACCCGGCCCGGCCCGGCGTGACCCTCCCCCAACTCGGAGGGGGGAGGCACAGGCCGCATTAGGCAAAAGAGCAGCGCTTGGCCCCCACCGCGGGGGCCAGCGCACCCCTCGCGCGAGGGCGGCTCTTGCCCACACGCTGTGGCAAGTAGCGCCGGCAGCTACTGCCCTGCAGACTTCAGGAGGGGCGGCGGCTGGGGGGTCCAGGTACCCCAAGGCCCCCCTCTCAGATCGCTAGAGAAGGCTTTCTCACCGAGGGCGCGTCGTGCCCCACACACCATCGCTCGCCCCTTCGGGGACCCACGGGAGTGGGAACACTCCCAAAAAGTGGGAAGTCAGAAGGGGGGGGGGTCTGCGGTATGGGTAAAGCACACAGCCCATGTGAGCGTCCACGGTCAGAGCCGGGAGGGCAAGAGTCTGTGCTGCCACCAGGCTTGCCTTTCAGACTTTTCCACGTGGGTGGAGGGATGCCACGTCCGGAAAGCCAGACGGGGACCCCCCCTTCACATCTCCCGGCCCACCGCGGTCGCTCTCACGACCACATGCAGCCTTCCCGGTCAAGGGAGAAGCATGGGGCGTGCCACTCAAGGGCCAAGGGCTGCCCTCACTGGCACACAGTGAGGGAGACCCATGACAAGGGGTCCACCTGAGCCCCTCCCGGGGAGGGGACACAAGCTTCCCCTGCCTTACCGTCTCGACCCCCTCCCCTGAGCTTTAGGAAGCTGCTCGTGGGGCACGCCACCACCACAGTGGGGACCCGAGGGGACTCACCGCTGGGAGAGGAAAACGACACCACCGCTCGGCCTCGGGCATCTGACAGGCAACCCGGAGTACTCCAGGGGCACCACAGAGGACCAGGGGAGGCACGCTCACGCACCCGCAGGGATGCGAAGCATGGCAGCGAGGGAGGCCTCCCCCCACTTTGGGGAGGGACCGCTCGCAAGGCACACGCCAAGGAGGCAAAGCGAGAATGCCTGCTGCGTCCCAAAGGACCCAGGCCCCCCCCCCCGACTGACACCCGAAGGCAGCAGGGCGGGAGACCAGAGGTCAGGCTGGAGGCCGCACCCCTGCCTTCCCCCACACCACCCGCAGGTGGGGGAGGAGCAGCGAGGGGCCCGCGACAGAATGAGAGGCGCGGCCCAACTCACCATGAGCGGCCGTCCCTCACCTGGCGCGGCTTAAGCCCAAGCCCAGGAGAGCGCCACATCACCACATCGATCAGTCCTGGCAGAGCCAGGGAAGAGCCCAGAAGAGGGGAGGGAGGGAGGGAGGGAGGGAGGGCCAGCAAAGACAATCACCACGGGGGCCTGCTTCAGCTTCACCGGCCCCCCCTCCTCCTCCTCCTCCTCCTCCTCCCCTTCCTCTCTCAGGGGAGAGACAGCGGCTGACAACCCCGGGAGGGAGAATGCCTGACACGTGGCACGGAGCCAACAGGGTGGGGTTGTTCCAGCCGAGCCGCCGGGTGCCCGCAGCAGGGAGGCACACAGGGTAGAAGACCCCACAGGGCCACGCGCCCTGCCGCCCTCGGGTCAGCCAAAGACCGGAGGGGACACCGCAGCATGGGCCAGCTGGATGCACAAGCGAGAGCCGGCGCACAGGCCCAGGCGAGCGGCCCCCACGCGGGGTGCAAAGGGCAGGGTCAGGCCTTGGACAGCAGCCGAAAGCCCAAAGCCCCCCACGTGCATCCAGAGGCCCAAGGTCTCCAGCGACAGGCGCTGAAGAGGATCGTGTCAGCATCTACCTGGTGACAGAAAAGGCCTATTTCGGCCGCGAAAAATGTCCATGCCCAGCAGCGGGGCCCACCCACAGGACGTGGGGGTATCCCCGGAACCCCCATCCGGACACTTGTCCCCCAGCCCTGCCCTAGAGTCGCCAGACCCAGCGCTCTCAGGGCCATCTGGTCGACCCGGGGAGCGTGACCGCAAGGAAGGGACAGGGACAGGAAGGAGGTGGAGCCGGCCGGCCAGCCGGGGAAGCCCTTCCCGGCTTGCCCACGCGGGCAGGTATCGGTCTGTCCGGAGCTCCAGACGGGGACTTGGCTCCCCCAAAATCCAGGACACACCATCCAGCTCAGGCCGGTCCCCACCTCCCGACAGATCGACCGACCGACAGGGAAACACTCCGAGGGCGGGGGGGCGGGGGGGGGGGGAATGAGAGCGTGGGAAACGAAGTCTTGTCCAACGACCGGGACCCTACATGGGCACGCCTCAGGCCCAGGTGCACCCTTCCCGGCCACACCCGGGAGCAGGGGGCCGGCGGGGTACCATCCACCATCTCCGGATCCATCAGGACTTGGAAAAAAAATGTTTCCACGGAGGCGCCTCCGACGAACGGACCCCGCGAAGGAAGGCGCCGGGGCCCGAGCCACCCTTTCCGCTCCACCCCTCACGGCTTGTGCCGGTCTAGACCTCGTCAGTACGACTCCGCACGGGCCGGCGGTAGCCATCAGTCGGGGGGCAGGGGGGGAGGGACCCATGCCGGCATGACGACCGGGAAACAAGCGTGCCGGCCACCGAGCCTGTCGCGCCCTCCAACGCCCTCACAGCGCACAGCCCGGGCCGCTCCTCACTTCGGGGATGAGAGGCTGGAGGGACGGCGGGCGGGAGTCATTCACGCTCCAAAGGGCGACCCGGGACAAGGCCAGGCCACCCGAGCACAGGCAGTCCCGGGCGCCGCACACCCTCTCCCCTCGCTAGGGAGGCGGCCCGGCCCAGGCCTGGTCGGTCCCCGGGGCCGGAGCGGCAAGAGCGGATGCTGGTCGACCCGGCCAGGCGGCCCCAGAACCTGCCTGGGGAGCGCGGTGACAGTCACTCCCTCACAGGCCTGCACGCCCAATCTCCGGTGAGAGAGGGACACTCCCAGGCCTCTGAGCCACCGGAGCTGTCGCCGCCAGTGTCGCCAGCCTCCCGGAACTCTGACTCAGGCCGGATGGCTGAGTCACATCCCTCGCGAAGGTCCCCAAAGCTGCAGAGGGAAGGGACGATATAAAAGCGGACACTAGATGGCACGCGACAACCGCCACCAACGTCACCAGGACAGATCCGGAAGGCCGGCCGGCCGGCGGCGACACAACGACACAGCGCCGGCCACCCAAATGCCCGAGCTCTTCCCGGGGCCGAGGCGCCAGGCGTCCTGCACGACCGCGAGGCTTCCACTACGGAGCTGCCTCCTGGCAAGGCACTGCGTGGCGTGATGGCAGCAGATGGAAAGAGGGGGGCGGCGGCGGCGGCGGCGGCGGCGGCGGGGAAGGAGCTGGGAAGAGGTTCTCGCTGTTGCCTAGAAGGAGCCGCGCTCGCTCCCCCAAGCATGTCCCTTCCTGGGCTTGGGAATTCCAGAGAGAAGCCGGCGCGGTGAGGGTGGCACTAGCGAGAGAGATCTCAGGTTCCCCTCCACCTTCTCTTCTCTCCCCCACCCCCACCCCACCTCCCTGCACGGAGCTGGAGGAGGGAGGGAGAGAGGGAGGGCGGGAGGGTAGGCGGGGACTGGCAAAAACGAAACCCGGCAAGCTCTCGGAGAACGACAACGCAGGAGTCGGTATACCTGCCACCCTTACCGACGGAGACGGTCTGTCAAAAGCAGACAAGCAAAGCCCAGAAGCTTAGGAAGGGAGAGAAGGATACAGTCGATCCTAGGAAAGTGGAAATGAAAATCTCTCTCTGCATAGACTGAGACAAAGTCCAAAGAGAACAAATGGCTGCCTGGGGCAAATGCTCTGGTGGTCAGGTCATAGAAACATGGATTTCAGCATGACTGACCAACCACAACGGAGGGAAAGTACAACGCAACACTATGAGTGTGTGTGTATGTGTGGGGGGGTGAACTGAAATCTCATCCAAAACAAAACAAAACAAAACAAAAAAAGGAAAACAACCCCCCCCCCAAAAAAAACCCAAAAAACAACAACAGATGAAGAAGAAGAAGGAAGCCCACGACCAACAGGGTCAAGGCTCCTGCTTTCTCACCGCGGTGGCTCTGGTTGCCCCTGTGTGGTGCAGGTTCCATCTCTGGCTCAGGAAAAACTTCCACTTGCTGCCCGTGTGTGTGGCCAAAAAGTAAAACATAAAGCTGAAACAGGAGGGAGAGGGGGTGGAGAAAACCCGAAACAAACAATAAACTTTGCAAGTCTCAGGATTGCCATCCTGGGGTAGTGGAAACAAATCCGACCAGGAACCATGAGGTTGCAGGTTTGATCCCTGGCTCACTTGTTGGGTTAAGGATCTGGCATTGCCGTGAGCTGTGGTGTCTGTCACAGACGCGGCTCGGATCCCGCGTGGCTGTGCCTGTGGTGTAGGCCGGCAGGTAAGGCTCCGAACTGACCCCTAGCCTGGGAACCTCCATGTGCTGCGGGTGTGGCTCCCCCCCAAAAAAAAACCAGAAAGAGAGAGAGAGAGAGAGAGAGAGAGAAGGAAAGAAAGAAAGAAAGAAAGAAAAGAGAAAGAAAGAGAGAGAGAGAGAGAGAGAGAGAGAAAGAAAGAGAAAGAAAGAAAGGAAGGAAAGAGAAAGATAGAGAGAGAGAGAGAGAGAGAGAAAGAAAGAAAGAAAGAAAGAAAGAAAGAAAGAAAGAAAGAAAGAAAGAAAGAAAAAGAAAGGAGAAAGAAAGGAAGGAAAGAGAAAGAAAGAAAGAAAAGAAAAAGAAAGAGAGAGAGAGAAAAGAAAGAAAGGAAGAAAGGAAGGAAGGAAAGAAAAAGAAGGAAAAAGAAATCCATCTCGGAGTTCCCGCTGTGCCTAGGTCACAGCTGAGCCTCAAGTTCGATCCCTGGCACAGGAAAGGCAGTGCAGCAGGAAAAAAAAAAAAAAAAAAAGAACAACTCCATCTTGCTGGTTGGGCAGGGGAGATGCAATTGCCGGATGACATTCCACAACTCTGCCAAACTGGCAAAACCACGACGCACTTAGTACAGGAGTCATTGAAGACATGGATGTGAAAGCATCTTCTTGCTATCGATTCATTTCCCACAATCCCAGGAAGAGCCATTGGAACAGGGCTCCCATTCTTGGCACGATATCTTTTCTATGTGTGGGTGGACGCATCTTTTCTCATGGTTGTTTTCCTTTTGACCAAATTTAACTTCAGCCTCCACCATGTCATCTTTTGGGCTCTCAAGCCTGCCATGAGAATATGGTCACCAAAGTCCTCGCCCAGAGGCACCTTTGCCCACCACCAGTGCCGCCGTCTCCCCCCACCTCCTCCTCCTCCTCCTCCTCCTCCTCCTCCTCCTCCTCCTCCTCCTCCTCCTCCTCCTCCTCCTCCTCCTCCTCCTCCAACCCCCGCCAAGCACCCCCCCCCCCCACCCCGCTTTGTATTGTTCAGCTGTCTTGCACTGGTCTCTCACACGGTGGCGGTGTGGTCCTATGCATGATTCCCAACCACATTCAAGTGGACTTCCGGGATCATCATTTTCTGTTTCCTAACTGCACTTTCGTCGTTCTTAGGAGGTTTGCTTCCCTTCCCCCCCCACCCCCCCCCCACCCCGCGCGCGCGCACGCTTGGTGTTGAATCGGAGCTGCATCTGCTAGCCTGAGCCACAGCCACAGCAACGGCGGGATCCGAGCCACATCTGAGACCTTATGCCACAGCTCGCGGAAAAATGCCAGATCCTTAAACCCCTGAGCGAGGTCAGGGATCAAACCTGCCACCTCGTGATTCCTAGTCCGATTCGTTTCCGCCGCGCCATGACAGGAATTCCTTCCTGTGTTCTTTTGGGTCATGGTTGTTTCCAGCTCCACAGAATTCCTCCCCGTGCTCATGTGACATCTGGGATGTGGCGGGTTGGGGGGGGGGGGGCAAGGTTTCGTTCCCCTACAGTCATGCCTTGAAAAAAGTCGTGTACAACGTTTCACATTCCAGATCCAGAAGCTGAATCCGCAGCCGGTTCCATCTCATGAAACCGATCTCCCAGCCCAGGAAAACCAAAGGTCGTGGTTGGAGCCCGTGATAAACCCCAGGTCTGAGTCCCGAGCACTGCTGCTCAGGGAAGATTTCGAGGTGTCAGGGTCCAAGGATCCTCCTGGGCACTTGGAAATGTCTCCGATGTGTGCAGGCAGGCATGAGGATGAGAAGGGGCTAAAGAGGGGCAGAGGGTGGTGATCTCTTGTCGGTGGATGTCAAGGGTTGGCGCTTCCTTTTGTGGATCTCCCGGAAAAGTCAAATGTGGGAGAAAAACTGGACCCGTGAGTTCGAGGAGAGGGATGGCCAGAGAAAACCAGAAGAATTCCATCTGCCGACCATTGGGTAGGTAGGAGGGCAAAAACCGAAACCTCGAGCATGACATGAACAGAACCACATGCTTCTAGCCACCCATAAACCCCGTAAGATAAGATCGTTTCTGCTGAGATACCCTCTCCCTCCCCCCACCCACCCAGGGCGAAGGATCCCTGGGTGGTGGCAGAGGGGCGGCAGCAGTCAGTGGCAGTGGCGGCGGGCATGGAACTTCCACAGGCCCTGGGGACACACCCCCCGCCCCCAGAAACCCCTAGAAGCTTGGAATTCTGATGTCTGTGGTGTGATGACCATAAACACTGGCTTTTGTGCCATGTCTGCTAGAAGATATGGTTTCCATGACAAATAAAGTGATTTTTAGCAAGTTTTTCTCCACTTGAGATGTATTGAAAATACGTCTTCATTCAGGGGGAGGTAGGTGTAGGTGACAGACGTGGCCGCTCAGCTCAGATCGGGTGATCTGGCAGGGCATAGCTCTGGCTGAGGTGCAGGCCAGCAGCTACAGCTCCGATTCTTCGACCCCTAGCCCAGGGAACTTCCATATCCCAAGGGTGCACTCCTAAAAAACAAAAAACAAAATGAACAACACACAAAGAGGGAGCATCTCATCGATGGCAGACCAAATTCCAATGTATATGTATACGTGTACATAGGTATGTACGTATGGATGTGTGTGTGTATGTGTATATTATCGAGAGAGAGAGAGAGAGAGAGAGAGAGAGAGAGAGAGAGAGAGAGGATTTTTTAGAGCCATAACTGTGGCATACGGAAGTTCCCAAACCAGGGTTCGAACCGGCATACATGGATACTAGTCGGGTTTGTTACCACTGAGCCACAACAGGAACTCCCCACATTCCAATATTTAATGAGAAAATACATTTTTGATGCTTTAGGCAACCCTGCAAACACCCTTATTTAAGTGACTGGACTTAACAAAAAGGAATCCCTAGCACCTAGTAACAGAACAAAGATAAAGAAACACAAGGCAGGAATTCCCGTTGTGGCTCGGTGGAAACGAACCCGACTAGCATTGACCCCTAACCTGGGAACCTACAAAATGGCACATGTGAAGCCCTAAAAGAAGACTACACACACACACACACACACACACACACACACACACACGGCACAGACAGATGCGAAAGGAAAAGAAAAGGAAGGAAAAAAGAAAAGGGAAGAAAGAGAGAAATGAACAGGCAGAGCAAGCCATTGTGAATGATCTCTAGGGACAGATATTTTTCTCCAAGCATAATTTTATTTTTCCCCAAGTGATACCAGACCTTCTCTCTCTCTCTCTCTCTCTCTCTCTCTCTCTCTCTCACACACACACACACACACACACTCTCCCTCCCTCTCTCTCTCTCTTTGAAAAAATTTATGTATTTAGTGGAGTTCCCATTGTGACTCAGCAGGTAGGAATCTGACTAGCATCCATGAGAGTGCTGGTTTGATCCCTGGCCTCGCTCAGTGGGTGAAAGATCTGGCATTGCCCTGAACTGTGGTGTAGGTTGCAGACACAGATCGGACCTGGTGTTGCTGTGTCTGTGGTGTAGGCCAGTGGCTCAAGCTCTGATTCCCTAGCCTGGGAACCTCCGTGTGCCGTGAGTGCCACCCGAAGAAAGCAAGGGTAAAAAAAAAAAAAAAAAAAGAAACATAAAAACCTGGATTGGGGAGATCCCATTGTGGCTCATTGGTAACAAAGCTGAGGAGCACCCACGAGGATGCAGATTCGATCCTGGGGTGGGGGGGTGGGGTGCTGGTGCTGGTGGTGCTGAGGTGTGTGCGTGTGGGGTGATAAATAGGTTACCTCTGGCTTCTGGGGGGTGAGAGTCAGCATGGTTTTCCTGCACCTGCTGCTCCTGGGCAATTATTTAGTTTTGGTTTCTTGTTCCTTTGTTTTTGTGGTCCTGCATTGTGGTGAGTACTGGTGTAAGTGGCAGGTTCCTATTTGATCCGACATTTCTTTGGCTCTGGTGTCGGTTGACAGCCATGGTCATGACTGGTGGTGGCTGTTAAGTCTCCAGGAGTTCCACGCAACATTCTGATTGTCTTTCTTCCTTGGGCTTTGGCTGCAGCCTCCCCCTACCCCCTACCCCCCCCCCCCCCCCGCATCATATGGAGGTTCCCGGGCTAGGGGCCGAATCAGACCTACAACTGCTGGGGCGTATGCCACAGTCACAAGCACCATCATATCCAAGCTGCGTCTGCAACCTACACCGCAGCGCAAGGTGATGCCACCAGATCCTAAACCCACTGTGGAAGGCCTGGGATCGAACCTGCAACCTCATGGTTCCTGGTTGGATTCCTTTCCACTATTCCACGACGGGAACTCCTGGGCTTTGGCTTTTGACAGGTGGAGGGACACAGCTTTCTGAAACGGTGGGGCCAGGGCAAGGCATAGAAACATAAGATGGATGTGAGCCTGCGCCTATTCTTTTCTCGTGTGCTGGGAAGATAAGGTGGCTCTTGCCAGCTGGGATTTCATTTCCCCACAAACGATCAGGCTCTTAAGGTATCAGGCAGGGAAGAGGGAGAGTCAGAGTTCCCATTGTGGCTCAGTGGTTAATGAATCTGACTAGGAACCATGAGGTTGCAGGTTCCATCCCTGGCCTTGCTCAGTGGGTTAAGGATCCAGCATTGCCGTGAGCTGTGGTGCAGGTTGCAGATGTGGCTCAGATCCCGCGTTGCTGTGGCTCTGGTGTAGGCCAGCGGCTACAGCTCCGATTGGACCCCTGGCAGGGGAACTTCCATATGCCGCAGGAGCGGCCCTAGAAAAGGCAAAAAGCCGAAGGTGGGGGGGGGGGGGGGACAGAAGAAGAGTGAGAATCACGGTCGGAAGAACATGGGGAAATCGGTGCTAGGTGCCTGGGTGTGTGAGTTCACACGGAATGCTAACCCAGACCCCTGGCCAGCCACATTTGGGGTATCTATCAACTTGACTCTCCACTCTCCAGCTCACCTGGGTGGTGCTGCCCTGCCCTGCCCTGCTCATGTAAGACCTGGCTCCTCCAGGGATGGCTTTGCACCAGAGGGAGACGGGGCAAAGTCACTGAGCTTAAGGTAATTTCTCCAAGAGAGACTCTGGGAGAAGGAGACCAGCTGGGTTTCTGTGTGTTCATTTTTCTTCCTGTCTGCTTGTTTGGTGCAGGCCAGTCCATGTGCCGAGACATTCAGAAACTCTGTACTAGCTGAGACTCAGACCTTGTTCCGAAATAAGCAAAGGGACTTTGAGCTGGGATCACTCCCTGACAAGTAGCTAGCAAAGAAGTTTCCCGTAGCTCTCAGGCCCCATCCCCGCCCTCAGGCGGGTGGGCGTGGGGAGGGGGTGGGGGGGGAGGGGAGGGGCTCGTTCAGGCAGGCAGGCAGGCAGGCAGGCAGGCAGGCAGGCAGGCGCTGGTTCATTAGTCCCGCACCCCCCCACTCCCGGCCCCAGCTGCCCGCCCCACCCCCCACCCCCGGCCGCCATCCCTGCTGCGCCGCCTCTCGCTTCCCAAATCGCCTGGACTCACGCCCGGGAAGGGGGGGAGGGGAGATCAGGAAGATCCAGGCCTCAGGGCCTGGGTTCAATCACTTCATTCAAATGCAGAAACTCTCCAGTCAAGTCAGAGGTGGTGACTTTTCCTGGAGCTTCTCTTTAGGGAAAGTGTTTTTTTTCCCCTCTTTCCCCAATTTCCCTACCCTCAGGCTGCCCCTCGCAGACTGCATGGAGGGGGGTGGGGGAGGATGTGTGCACGAAACTCGCCTCGTGTCAGGCCAAAGGAGCCCCCGCCATTTCCCAACCCGGGAAACCCCGCAAAACTTCTGGAGCATGTTGGCCTTGGTGTGGGAATGGACATCTTCACTTGCCATCTTCCTTTGCACGAGGAGGAGATTTTCATCTCCTGCTGTCTGGGGGCCAGAAAGGAGGGCCAGAGTGTCCCTTTGGTGTGGGCCGGTCCTTAAGTCATTTTACCTCACAGGAATCACCCACACAGGGCATGGAGACACGTTTGGGGTCCGCCTCCTCCGAAACGTCCCGGGAAACCTCACGTGTGAAAAACTGAGCTGGGGAGGTCCCATCGTGGTGCAGAAGTGGAAATAAATGCAACTAGGAACCATGAGGTGGCAGGTTCCATGCTCAGCCTCGCTCACTGGGTTACGAATCCCACGTTGCCATGAGCTGTGGGTAGAGGAGAGTGAGAAGGAGAGGGAGGGAGGGGGAAGGGAGAGATCCTCCATTTATGGAACTGGTTTCCTTGTTTTGAGATGACGTCGCTTTGGTGAAACAGTTGTCAGATGGCCTCTCAAAAGGCGGTGATGTGGATGGGCTCCCCGAACCAGGCCCACAGAAACCAAAGGAACGAAGGGGTTAATCCTTGGAGCCAGAGTTCCCTCCTCTGAAACTGAAACCAAGCTCAAGCCCGGGAGTGCTGGTGTGTTGGAGCCAGAGACATTGTTACAGCTAAAAGCTACTTTGAAATAGTCTCCATTAGGTTATGGCTTGCCTTGGCCCACGAACTTATGACTAATGACTACTGTCGAGTCAGAGTTGTAGTGAACCTGGTGTTTTCTCTACCCTTGAAACACTCCCTAAGGATTGCGCCCCCCCCCCCACCCCGTGGATGAGCAATCTTCACTCCGGAGAGAAGGTCAAAATGCCATAACCCCAAAGACACTAGAAACATTCCATGGACCACCTGACTCCAGCCTTGATGACTTTGAAATGGTCTATCCTAATCTCCTATCCAGGGAGAATGCAAGCACCCTGATGCTTCTAGACAGCTCCGCCACCCCCATGCCCACCATTAAGCTAAACCTATAGAACCCCTTGCTATCCCCTCTCAAGGGAGGACACAGTTTTGAGGTCCTTAGCCTGCTGTGGCCTCCTTAGCCTGGCAAAGCAATAAAGCTGTTCTTTATGCTTCACCCAAAACTCTGTCTCTGAGACTTAATTGGAGCTGGAGTACCAAGGCCGGTTTGGGCTGCCAAACTTTCCTGGAACTTTCAAACTGTTACATATGAAGAACGGAGCCGGTGACTCTGTGTGTGTGTGCGTGTACGTGTGAGAGAGACACAGAGAGACAGACAGAGACAGTGAGTGAGACAGAGAGAGACAGAGGGAAGAGAGAGGGAGAGGGGAAAGTCCCTTCAGTCTTTTGTTTTCTCGGTTTGTTTGTTTGTTTGTTTGTTTTGTCTTTTTGCCATTTCTTGGGCCGCTCCCATGGCATATGGAGGTTCCCAGGCTAGGGGTCGAATCGGAGCCATAGCTGCCAGCCTACGCCAGAGCCACAGCAACGTGGGATCTGAGCCGTGTCTGCGACCGACACCACAGCTCACGGCAACGCTGGATCCTTAACCCACTGAGTGAGGGCAGGGATCGAACCCACAACCTCACGGTTCCTAGTCGGATTCGCTCACCACGGAGCCATGACGGGAACGCCCCTTCAGTCTTTTGAAAGGCCCCTCTGAGAATGCCGTCAGGTGTTGGGGCCAACTTTCCGAGGGGCTCTTAGAGAAATGAACACAGGGTGATGGTTTCACTCTCAGAGACCATTTCTCTGATGTGTTCATCGAGGGACTCCACGGGCTTCCGTTTTCAGGGCCTCGGGACAAGCGATACGTGTTCTCATCCGCAAGGATGCCAGGTCCAAAGGGTGGGAGAAAATGGGAAACGCTGATGAAGAGAGTTGTAGCCAGAGATGGAAGGCAACTGGAAAAACTTCAGGATCCAGTCCAGTTTTCCAGCCACTGAGTTTCTGATTTCTGGAAGGATTTGGGTAGGGAGGAAAAGGTCAAGGATTCTCCATCCCTCTGACAGAGGTATAAGTTACAAAGTAGATGTACAACTTTTGAGAAAAAAACGAACAAACAAAGAAACAACCAAACAAACAATTTTTGTCCCTTTGTCTTTATCAGGAAAAGTGAAAGATGGAGAGAGGGAGGGAGGGAGGGAGGGAGGGAGGGTGGGTTGGATGGATGGATGGATGGATGGATTTGGGGGGCGGGGAGAAGATTCTTAGATCCTAATGACCCAATGCTTTCTCTAGTCCTGGGCCTTTAGGTGATATATCTATATCTATATATCTATATCTATCTGTATACACACACACACACACACACACACACACACACACACACACACACGTAGTTATTTTCTGTTTCTAGGGCTGCACCCATGGCACATGGAGGTTCCCAGGCTAGGGGTCCAATCGGAGCCGTAGCCACCGGCCTACACCAGAGCCAGCACAACGCGGGATCCGAGCCCTGTCTGCGACCTACACCAGAGCTCACGGCAACACCCGATCCTGAACCCAACGAGCGAGGCCAGGGATCGAACCCGCACCCTCAGGCCTCCTAGTCGGATTCGTCCAGCCATGACGGGAACTCCTACATATGTATATAGTATGCATATAGTATATCTTTTTTTAATGCCCACGCCCCAGCCCTATGGAAGTTCCCAGACTCACGGTCGAATCAGAGCTGTAGCTGCGGGCCTACCCCACAGCCACAGCAACGCGGGATCCTTAACCCACCAAGCGAGGCCAGGGGAGGGATCGAACCCACATCCTCACGGATCCTAGTCGGGTTCATTACCGCTGAGCCCTGATGGGAACTGCAGGGGACATCTTTTTTTTTTTTTTTTTTTTTTTTTTTAAGATGTAAGTTTGTTGTGGTTGTTGTGGTTGTTGGTTGTTGTTGTTGCTTTAGCTCGGCATACAGTGGGCTTGCTTACAATGTTGTGTTCGTTTCAGGTGTACAGTCAAGGGGATTCAGTGATCCATCTACATCCATCTATCCCTCCGTTCTTTTTCAGCGTCTTTTCCCCTCTAGGTGATTCCAGAATATTGGGCCATTCCTTCCTTGTGGGTGGGAACACCAGCGTGAAAAAAAACCATCACGGGGGAGTTCCTGTCGTGGCACCATGGAAGCGCATCCGACGAGGAACCTTTGCAGGGAAGGGTGTGGGTTCGATCCCTGGCCTCGCTCAGGGGGGCGGTAAGGATCCGGCAGGCAGTGCCGTGAGCTGTGGTGTCGGTCGCAGACGCGGCTCGGATCCCACATGGCTGTGCCTGTGGCGTAGGCCAGCAGCCGTAGCTCCGATTCAACCCCTCGCTTGGGAACTTCCATATGCCACGAGGGCAGCCCTAAAAAGCAGAGGGGGGAAAAGAAATCATGAGGGCGGGGGAGAGGGATCCATGAGGAGGATGGGATGAACATATACACACACAAAAGAGTCTCTATCCAATAGACGACGAACAGGGACCCCTACGCCACCTTCTGGAATCCAAACGCCAAAACCACAAAGCAGAGTTCCCGCCATGGCGCAGTGGAAATGAGTCCGACCAGGAACCATGAGGTTGCAGGTTCGATGCCTGTCCACCTCGCTCAGTGGGTAAAGGATCCGGTGTTGCCGTGAGCTGTGGTGTTGGTCCCAGACGCGGCTCGGACCTGGCATTCCTGTTTCTGTGGTGTAGGAGGTCAGCAGCTAAAGCCTCCGATTCGATCCGTCATCTGGGAACCTCCATATGCCGTGGGTGTGGCCCTCAACACACACACACACACACACACACACGCACGCACGCACGCACGCACACACGCACACGCACACGCACACGCACACACACACACACTCTGGAACCCCCTAAATGGGAGAAAACCGGACACAGTAGTTTTTTAGGGGTCCAGTCTCTGTGACAGGTGAGGATATCAGGCTTGCATCGAGGGAGGGAAGGCTTCACCCCACGCAGAAAACACACCCACCTACCCACCGACCGACCTTCCTTCCTTCTTTCCTTCCTTCCTTCCTTCCTTCCTTCATGAGAGAACAGTTGGATGACCCATCCTAAGTGTCGGTTGAATGAAGTCTAGTTACCAGGGTTCAGAGTGGGGGAGGGAGAGGGGTAGGAAGTCTGAAGCCTCTGGCGACTCTCCGAAATGTTCTCCCCCCAGGGTGACAGAGCCAGCAGGTCAGGCACTGCCTTCTCTAGAAACCTTCCTGCCCATGTCCAAGGGGGTGTGGGGGGTTGGGGGTGTGGGGCAGGGAGTGGGCCAGGGAGCCTGGAGAAACCCAGACCACCAAGCGGCCATTCTCCCATCGCCCCGACTGTTTGTTGAATGAACATAATGGACGTGATCCAAGTCTGCCACGCCGCCGCCGCCGCCGCCGCCGCCGCCACCACCACTTTCTCCATCATCTCCCCCACCCCCTTGCCTGCAGCCATCTTTGAAAAGGCTGCTGTTGTGGCTGCCTTTGCATGAAAGTGAGTGAGGACCCCTCCCTAATACGGAGTGTTTCAGTCCCTGGTGTCTCTGACAGCTCGCTCATGTATTGGTTGTGAACCATCTTGCCTTGAGGATTTGGAGGATTCGTGAACATTGCAGGAGCCATGGGAGCAGTGAAGTCCTTATCGCCAACCCGACACCCCCCCCCCCCAAATTTCGTGGCAGGGAGCACACTTTTCTTTCACCCAAGAGATTTATTTCCTGCTTTCTGAAGAGAGAAGGAAAGGAGGGTCAGAATGGTCCTCTGGTGTCTGGTGTCCTGTCCCTTTCATTGCACACACTCCTAGTGCCACTGCGGGAGGCACGTTCGGGGCGCGGGGTGGGGTGGGGGTGGGGGACCTGCTGCACGCACCCGCCCCTCACTTTCAAATGCGAAACTCAAGGAGGATGTGAATGTCCTCCATGCCACCGATCAGGTGAACGGGATGGCTTTCTAGGGAAATCCTGGTGTTTCCTTTCACTGCCATGACGAACACCCAGAAACAACCCTGTAAGTTCATACAACTTTGTCAGTCAACTGTATTCCAATAAAATGAAAAAGCAAGACACAGACACACCCACACGCACACACACACACACGCGCGCGCACACACGCACCCCAACCCAGAACCAAACACCCTCTCCTGAAATGGGGGGGCGGGCCCACCGGAGAATGAGCAAGAGAATTCCAGAGTCGGTAGGAAAGTGTCATCTGCAGCGGTGTGAAAAACCCCAAGCTCTTTTCTTCCTGTCAAGGTGAATAAACTTTGTTAATGGGAGTGGGTGCCCTCAGTGTGCCCTCCGAGAGGAAAGGCAGGGAGCATTTTCTCCCTGAAGAGCTTAGTGCTGTCATAGCACTGACGGACAGGATGAACGATCGGTGAGAGGTGGCAGCAGCAGTGGTGGCCGCCTGCACTGCCTGGGCGGATTGGAAACATAGACGAGCCACCAAGACTGCGTGTGACACCCCCGTGGGCCACCCCCCCCCCCCCCCGTCTGTACAGTGACAAGAGTCCTTTGGGGGAAAAGGGAGGGTGGGTGCTCTTCCAGTGTGTCTGTCTGCATTCACCAGGTGTGGGAGAGAAGACAGATGTTTGTTTCCACTATCGTTCGGAGGACTTGCCCAAGAGTACCACGTCCCCCCAAAGATAGCACCGGAAGAGAGATGCACGAGGTTTCTGAATGCATGCCGTGGGTGCTCCAGGCTGCCTCCAGGCCGCCCCCTCGCCCTCGCCCTCCCCCTCCCCCTTGCCAGAGGCAGACGTTCCTTGAAACAGCTGGCTTTGAACTTGGGCTTCTAGAGGAAGGTTTTTCTCCTGCTTTCAAGACGGGAAGAAGAGGGTGTCCGTCTCACATCCGTCCTTTCCAGAGGGCCCTGGATTCCAGATCCTCCACATGCCAGCGCCAAAGCCGAAGCGGTCGGTCTGGGGGTGCCCCATTCGGGTTCCCTCCCCACACACCTGCACGCGCGCGCGCACACACACACACACACACACACGCACGCACCGGGAACAGTGTGATCTCCCACGCCCCCGAAAAGCTTCAGAATGGCCTCAGTCCGAGGCAGTAGACCTATGTATGTCCTCACACCTGTTCAAATAATGTCTGCCCTCAGCCCCACCATCCCCTGCCTCTTTTAAGGACAAAGGCACTGTAGGTTTCCCTGGGGAAGGGAGACTCCATGGCATGTAAATCACAGTCTTAAGGAAAAGGATAATAGCATATGCCGGGGGGGGGGGGGGGGGGGGGAGAAAGAAGGGGGGGGAGGGGGGGGACCCGCGGTGGTGTGCTTGTGAGGGAGAGAGACAGAGACAGACAGGGAGGGACGGAGGATAGGCAGACAGTGAGAGGCAGAATCAGAGGGAGAAAGAGGAGGAGGGGAGAGAGACAGAGAAAGTGAAACAGAGCTAGGTATAGAGGACGCTGTGGCTGGGTCGGATTCTGCGTGTTCTCAGTGAAGTCGTCCTAAGGCCTCTGGAGGTCCAGATCACTGCTTGGGGCCGGAAGTCTGTCTGCCCTTCCCTACCCATCTGAAGAGCTGTGGTTTGGGCTTTCCAGCCGGGAACCCCTCTTTCTGCCTCTTTGTCCAACACACAAGGTTCGTGGGACCCAGAAATCCCATTCTGAGAGCACCCTAGGAACAGTCCTTTCCATACGGCGCAGGAGGCCCCTGTGCCAAGAGATCCAAAGTCTGGAGCCTCTGTTCTCCCCCCCCCCCCCCCTTCCCTCCACGGACAAAATCTTGCCTTGTATTCCTTTTTTTCTCAGGGACTCTGAAGGACATGTATCATTGTACAACCATGGGGAAGATGCTTCCATTCCCTCTGGAATGATGGATGTGGTCGCATGTCTCAAGGAGGCTCCAATTCTTTGAGCAGGACTCCCGATGGTGCCATCCCATCGTCCCTCCCCTCCCCTCCCCTCCGGCTCGCTCGGTCACGGTTCCCCTCCTTTTTCCTCCCCTCCAGGTTATCTTCAGGTCTGCCGCCCACTTGTAACTCCTCCCCCACTTGGAAGTGGCCTCTTCCGGCCCCGAACTTGGTCGTCCCAGGCCCACCCCGGGAGCCATCTGGCGGACCTT
>NC_139390.1:57977500-57995000 GCF_054392235.1 Sus scrofa | reverse complement strand
TGAGCTCAGCAGAGCCGGGAGGGAGGGGCACGCGGCGGGGGGGTGGGGGGGTGGCAGAAGGCCACCCCTCGACCACACGCAACGACGCCGGCGGACAGGCGGGGGCAAGGAAGCGGCGGCGGGCACGGAGCGGGGCCGCAGCGGGCCCAGGAAAGCGAGACGCACCAGGACGCCGGTCCGGGGGTCGGCAGATGGGGACCAGACAGACGGGAGGTCAGACAGACGAGCGGGAGCGAGGAGGGCGAACGTGGGAGCGGCCGGCATCGAGAGAGATGCCACAAAGGGACGGTGGCGGAGGGGGCGGCCGCAGGCCTCCAACGAGGTGGGGGGGGCACGGGGACCATCCCCAAAAACCGGATGCGAGTCGGCTGCCAGGGCACCACACGGGGTCTCACCGCCAGAGGCCTCCAGCACAACGGCGGTCCCGCCGCAACACCCAGGACGCCGACTGGCCTCCCCCTCAGCCCCTGGGGGGCCCCCCCTCGCGGGGGCCCCACGACCGCCACCGACGACACCGATGAGCCACAGCCGGCCCCGTGGAAACAAGTCTCCCAAGGCACCTACCGACGACCACCCCCCACACCCCACACGCACCCGCCGTGCCCAACCCTCTTCCCCCACCCCCCCGCGCACAGGGGGACACCCGAGAAGCACATCACCCAGGGACACCCGCCCGGCCACGGCGGCCAGGGGGTGACACCCACACGAGGTGAGGCCATTTCAGGTCCCCGGTTGACGCGGGGGCGGGAGGGAGAGAGACATGGCACAGGCAAGGCAGGGCGGTCACCTGTTCGGGGCAGGGGGAGGGCCGGCAGCACCGGGGAAGGGCGGCAATGCACACGGGGCAAGGGCTGTGGGGCAGGGACGCGGGTGCCTGCCCAGGGAGAGGAGAAAGGACCCAGGCACGCCAGGCAAACCAGCACGGGGTCACACCACCACACACACGAGGGCAGTCCCATGACACCTGGGACACCAGGCGGCCTCAGTCGCCCCAGAGCACTCCACGACCCGGCCCCACCAACCAGGGCCCCATGTGCAAAGGCTTCCCCCCCCCTGCCACGTGGGGGGGGTTCGTCCGCCTCATCTCACCCATCCGTCCATCTTTCCACCCTCATCTCATCCGTCCTTCACCTAGTCCACCCTCCAGGGCCTGACGCCTGGGGGAAACGCTCCTGAGCGAGGCGGCCCGAACCATGCTCGCTCACCACCTCCACACCACCAGCTGCGACCCCAGGCGAGTGCGGGAAGAACCGACGGGCGGCTCGCAGCGGGGGAGGCAGGGGCAGAGGCCGCCGGGGGACGGGGCGCATCCCCCTCCTCCACTTCCCCTTCCAAGGGGAGGGGCACCACGCGCCCACGCAGCACACAGCCCGGCGCTGGACGCCAAAACCCGGCCCGGCCCGGCGTGACCCTCCCCCAACTCGGAGGGGGGAGGCACAGGCCGCATTAGGCAAAAGAGCAGCGCTTGGCCCCCACCGCGGGGGCCAGCGCACCCCTCGCGCGAGGGCGGCTCTTGCCCACACGCTGTGGCAAGTAGCGCCGGCAGCTACTGCCCTGCAGACTTCAGGAGGGGCGGCGGCTGGGGGGTCCAGGTACCCCAAGGCCCCCCTCTCAGATCGCTAGAGAAGGCTTTCTCACCGAGGGCGCGTCGTGCCCCACACACCATCGCTCGCCCCTTCGGGGACCCACGGGAGTGGGAACACTCCCAAAAAGTGGGAAGTCAGAAGGGGGGGGGGTCTGCGGTATGGGTAAAGCACACAGCCCATGTGAGCGTCCACGGTCAGAGCCGGGAGGGCAAGAGTCTGTGCTGCCACCAGGCTTGCCTTTCAGACTTTTCCACGTGGGTGGAGGGATGCCACGTCCGGAAAGCCAGACGGGGACCCCCCCTTCACATCTCCCGGCCCACCGCGGTCGCTCTCACGACCACATGCAGCCTTCCCGGTCAAGGGAGAAGCATGGGGCGTGCCACTCAAGGGCCAAGGGCTGCCCTCACTGGCACACAGTGAGGGAGACCCATGACAAGGGGTCCACCTGAGCCCCTCCCGGGGAGGGGACACAAGCTTCCCCTGCCTTACCGTCTCGACCCCCTCCCCTGAGCTTTAGGAAGCTGCTCGTGGGGCACGCCACCACCACAGTGGGGACCCGAGGGGACTCACCGCTGGGAGAGGAAAACGACACCACCGCTCGGCCTCGGGCATCTGACAGGCAACCCGGAGTACTCCAGGGGCACCACAGAGGACCAGGGGAGGCACGCTCACGCACCCGCAGGGATGCGAAGCATGGCAGCGAGGGAGGCCTCCCCCCACTTTGGGGAGGGACCGCTCGCAAGGCACACGCCAAGGAGGCAAAGCGAGAATGCCTGCTGCGTCCCAAAGGACCCAGGCCCCCCCCCCCGACTGACACCCGAAGGCAGCAGGGCGGGAGACCAGAGGTCAGGCTGGAGGCCGCACCCCTGCCTTCCCCCACACCACCCGCAGGTGGGGGAGGAGCAGCGAGGGGCCCGCGACAGAATGAGAGGCGCGGCCCAACTCACCATGAGCGGCCGTCCCTCACCTGGCGCGGCTTAAGCCCAAGCCCAGGAGAGCGCCACATCACCACATCGATCAGTCCTGGCAGAGCCAGGGAAGAGCCCAGAAGAGGGGAGGGAGGGAGGGAGGGAGGGAGGGCCAGCAAAGACAATCACCACGGGGGCCTGCTTCAGCTTCACCGGCCCCCCCTCCTCCTCCTCCTCCTCCTCCTCCCCTTCCTCTCTCAGGGGAGAGACAGCGGCTGACAACCCCGGGAGGGAGAATGCCTGACACGTGGCACGGAGCCAACAGGGTGGGGTTGTTCCAGCCGAGCCGCCGGGTGCCCGCAGCAGGGAGGCACACAGGGTAGAAGACCCCACAGGGCCACGCGCCCTGCCGCCCTCGGGTCAGCCAAAGACCGGAGGGGACACCGCAGCATGGGCCAGCTGGATGCACAAGCGAGAGCCGGCGCACAGGCCCAGGCGAGCGGCCCCCACGCGGGGTGCAAAGGGCAGGGTCAGGCCTTGGACAGCAGCCGAAAGCCCAAAGCCCCCCACGTGCATCCAGAGGCCCAAGGTCTCCAGCGACAGGCGCTGAAGAGGATCGTGTCAGCATCTACCTGGTGACAGAAAAGGCCTATTTCGGCCGCGAAAAATGTCCATGCCCAGCAGCGGGGCCCACCCACAGGACGTGGGGGTATCCCCGGAACCCCCATCCGGACACTTGTCCCCCAGCCCTGCCCTAGAGTCGCCAGACCCAGCGCTCTCAGGGCCATCTGGTCGACCCGGGGAGCGTGACCGCAAGGAAGGGACAGGGACAGGAAGGAGGTGGAGCCGGCCGGCCAGCCGGGGAAGCCCTTCCCGGCTTGCCCACGCGGGCAGGTATCGGTCTGTCCGGAGCTCCAGACGGGGACTTGGCTCCCCCAAAATCCAGGACACACCATCCAGCTCAGGCCGGTCCCCACCTCCCGACAGATCGACCGACCGACAGGGAAACACTCCGAGGGCGGGGGGGCGGGGGGGGGGGGAATGAGAGCGTGGGAAACGAAGTCTTGTCCAACGACCGGGACCCTACATGGGCACGCCTCAGGCCCAGGTGCACCCTTCCCGGCCACACCCGGGAGCAGGGGGCCGGCGGGGTACCATCCACCATCTCCGGATCCATCAGGACTTGGAAAAAAAATGTTTCCACGGAGGCGCCTCCGACGAACGGACCCCGCGAAGGAAGGCGCCGGGGCCCGAGCCACCCTTTCCGCTCCACCCCTCACGGCTTGTGCCGGTCTAGACCTCGTCAGTACGACTCCGCACGGGCCGGCGGTAGCCATCAGTCGGGGGGCAGGGGGGGAGGGACCCATGCCGGCATGACGACCGGGAAACAAGCGTGCCGGCCACCGAGCCTGTCGCGCCCTCCAACGCCCTCACAGCGCACAGCCCGGGCCGCTCCTCACTTCGGGGATGAGAGGCTGGAGGGACGGCGGGCGGGAGTCATTCACGCTCCAAAGGGCGACCCGGGACAAGGCCAGGCCACCCGAGCACAGGCAGTCCCGGGCGCCGCACACCCTCTCCCCTCGCTAGGGAGGCGGCCCGGCCCAGGCCTGGTCGGTCCCCGGGGCCGGAGCGGCAAGAGCGGATGCTGGTCGACCCGGCCAGGCGGCCCCAGAACCTGCCTGGGGAGCGCGGTGACAGTCACTCCCTCACAGGCCTGCACGCCCAATCTCCGGTGAGAGAGGGACACTCCCAGGCCTCTGAGCCACCGGAGCTGTCGCCGCCAGTGTCGCCAGCCTCCCGGAACTCTGACTCAGGCCGGATGGCTGAGTCACATCCCTCGCGAAGGTCCCCAAAGCTGCAGAGGGAAGGGACGATATAAAAGCGGACACTAGATGGCACGCGACAACCGCCACCAACGTCACCAGGACAGATCCGGAAGGCCGGCCGGCCGGCGGCGACACAACGACACAGCGCCGGCCACCCAAATGCCCGAGCTCTTCCCGGGGCCGAGGCGCCAGGCGTCCTGCACGACCGCGAGGCTTCCACTACGGAGCTGCCTCCTGGCAAGGCACTGCGTGGCGTGATGGCAGCAGATGGAAAGAGGGGGGCGGCGGCGGCGGCGGCGGCGGCGGCGGGGAAGGAGCTGGGAAGAGGTTCTCGCTGTTGCCTAGAAGGAGCCGCGCTCGCTCCCCCAAGCATGTCCCTTCCTGGGCTTGGGAATTCCAGAGAGAAGCCGGCGCGGTGAGGGTGGCACTAGCGAGAGAGATCTCAGGTTCCCCTCCACCTTCTCTTCTCTCCCCCACCCCCACCCCACCTCCCTGCACGGAGCTGGAGGAGGGAGGGAGAGAGGGAGGGCGGGAGGGTAGGCGGGGACTGGCAAAAACGAAACCCGGCAAGCTCTCGGAGAACGACAACGCAGGAGTCGGTATACCTGCCACCCTTACCGACGGAGACGGTCTGTCAAAAGCAGACAAGCAAAGCCCAGAAGCTTAGGAAGGGAGAGAAGGATACAGTCGATCCTAGGAAAGTGGAAATGAAAATCTCTCTCTGCATAGACTGAGACAAAGTCCAAAGAGAACAAATGGCTGCCTGGGGCAAATGCTCTGGTGGTCAGGTCATAGAAACATGGATTTCAGCATGACTGACCAACCACAACGGAGGGAAAGTACAACGCAACACTATGAGTGTGTGTGTATGTGTGGGGGGGTGAACTGAAATCTCATCCAAAACAAAACAAAACAAAACAAAAAAAGGAAAACAACCCCCCCCCCAAAAAAAACCCAAAAAACAACAACAGATGAAGAAGAAGAAGGAAGCCCACGACCAACAGGGTCAAGGCTCCTGCTTTCTCACCGCGGTGGCTCTGGTTGCCCCTGTGTGGTGCAGGTTCCATCTCTGGCTCAGGAAAAACTTCCACTTGCTGCCCGTGTGTGTGGCCAAAAAGTAAAACATAAAGCTGAAACAGGAGGGAGAGGGGGTGGAGAAAACCCGAAACAAACAATAAACTTTGCAAGTCTCAGGATTGCCATCCTGGGGTAGTGGAAACAAATCCGACCAGGAACCATGAGGTTGCAGGTTTGATCCCTGGCTCACTTGTTGGGTTAAGGATCTGGCATTGCCGTGAGCTGTGGTGTCTGTCACAGACGCGGCTCGGATCCCGCGTGGCTGTGCCTGTGGTGTAGGCCGGCAGGTAAGGCTCCGAACTGACCCCTAGCCTGGGAACCTCCATGTGCTGCGGGTGTGGCTCCCCCCCAAAAAAAAACCAGAAAGAGAGAGAGAGAGAGAGAGAGAGAGAAGGAAAGAAAGAAAGAAAGAAAGAAAAGAGAAAGAAAGAGAGAGAGAGAGAGAGAGAGAGAGAAAGAAAGAGAAAGAAAGAAAGGAAGGAAAGAGAAAGATAGAGAGAGAGAGAGAGAGAGAGAAAGAAAGAAAGAAAGAAAGAAAGAAAGAAAGAAAGAAAGAAAGAAAGAAAGAAAAAGAAAGGAGAAAGAAAGGAAGGAAAGAGAAAGAAAGAAAGAAAAGAAAAAGAAAGAGAGAGAGAGAAAAGAAAGAAAGGAAGAAAGGAAGGAAGGAAAGAAAAAGAAGGAAAAAGAAATCCATCTCGGAGTTCCCGCTGTGCCTAGGTCACAGCTGAGCCTCAAGTTCGATCCCTGGCACAGGAAAGGCAGTGCAGCAGGAAAAAAAAAAAAAAAAAAAGAACAACTCCATCTTGCTGGTTGGGCAGGGGAGATGCAATTGCCGGATGACATTCCACAACTCTGCCAAACTGGCAAAACCACGACGCACTTAGTACAGGAGTCATTGAAGACATGGATGTGAAAGCATCTTCTTGCTATCGATTCATTTCCCACAATCCCAGGAAGAGCCATTGGAACAGGGCTCCCATTCTTGGCACGATATCTTTTCTATGTGTGGGTGGACGCATCTTTTCTCATGGTTGTTTTCCTTTTGACCAAATTTAACTTCAGCCTCCACCATGTCATCTTTTGGGCTCTCAAGCCTGCCATGAGAATATGGTCACCAAAGTCCTCGCCCAGAGGCACCTTTGCCCACCACCAGTGCCGCCGTCTCCCCCCACCTCCTCCTCCTCCTCCTCCTCCTCCTCCTCCTCCTCCTCCTCCTCCTCCTCCTCCTCCTCCTCCTCCTCCTCCTCCTCCAACCCCCGCCAAGCACCCCCCCCCCCCACCCCGCTTTGTATTGTTCAGCTGTCTTGCACTGGTCTCTCACACGGTGGCGGTGTGGTCCTATGCATGATTCCCAACCACATTCAAGTGGACTTCCGGGATCATCATTTTCTGTTTCCTAACTGCACTTTCGTCGTTCTTAGGAGGTTTGCTTCCCTTCCCCCCCCACCCCCCCCCCACCCCGCGCGCGCGCACGCTTGGTGTTGAATCGGAGCTGCATCTGCTAGCCTGAGCCACAGCCACAGCAACGGCGGGATCCGAGCCACATCTGAGACCTTATGCCACAGCTCGCGGAAAAATGCCAGATCCTTAAACCCCTGAGCGAGGTCAGGGATCAAACCTGCCACCTCGTGATTCCTAGTCCGATTCGTTTCCGCCGCGCCATGACAGGAATTCCTTCCTGTGTTCTTTTGGGTCATGGTTGTTTCCAGCTCCACAGAATTCCTCCCCGTGCTCATGTGACATCTGGGATGTGGCGGGTTGGGGGGGGGGGGGCAAGGTTTCGTTCCCCTACAGTCATGCCTTGAAAAAAGTCGTGTACAACGTTTCACATTCCAGATCCAGAAGCTGAATCCGCAGCCGGTTCCATCTCATGAAACCGATCTCCCAGCCCAGGAAAACCAAAGGTCGTGGTTGGAGCCCGTGATAAACCCCAGGTCTGAGTCCCGAGCACTGCTGCTCAGGGAAGATTTCGAGGTGTCAGGGTCCAAGGATCCTCCTGGGCACTTGGAAATGTCTCCGATGTGTGCAGGCAGGCATGAGGATGAGAAGGGGCTAAAGAGGGGCAGAGGGTGGTGATCTCTTGTCGGTGGATGTCAAGGGTTGGCGCTTCCTTTTGTGGATCTCCCGGAAAAGTCAAATGTGGGAGAAAAACTGGACCCGTGAGTTCGAGGAGAGGGATGGCCAGAGAAAACCAGAAGAATTCCATCTGCCGACCATTGGGTAGGTAGGAGGGCAAAAACCGAAACCTCGAGCATGACATGAACAGAACCACATGCTTCTAGCCACCCATAAACCCCGTAAGATAAGATCGTTTCTGCTGAGATACCCTCTCCCTCCCCCCACCCACCCAGGGCGAAGGATCCCTGGGTGGTGGCAGAGGGGCGGCAGCAGTCAGTGGCAGTGGCGGCGGGCATGGAACTTCCACAGGCCCTGGGGACACACCCCCCGCCCCCAGAAACCCCTAGAAGCTTGGAATTCTGATGTCTGTGGTGTGATGACCATAAACACTGGCTTTTGTGCCATGTCTGCTAGAAGATATGGTTTCCATGACAAATAAAGTGATTTTTAGCAAGTTTTTCTCCACTTGAGATGTATTGAAAATACGTCTTCATTCAGGGGGAGGTAGGTGTAGGTGACAGACGTGGCCGCTCAGCTCAGATCGGGTGATCTGGCAGGGCATAGCTCTGGCTGAGGTGCAGGCCAGCAGCTACAGCTCCGATTCTTCGACCCCTAGCCCAGGGAACTTCCATATCCCAAGGGTGCACTCCTAAAAAACAAAAAACAAAATGAACAACACACAAAGAGGGAGCATCTCATCGATGGCAGACCAAATTCCAATGTATATGTATACGTGTACATAGGTATGTACGTATGGATGTGTGTGTGTATGTGTATATTATCGAGAGAGAGAGAGAGAGAGAGAGAGAGAGAGAGAGAGAGAGAGAGGATTTTTTAGAGCCATAACTGTGGCATACGGAAGTTCCCAAACCAGGGTTCGAACCGGCATACATGGATACTAGTCGGGTTTGTTACCACTGAGCCACAACAGGAACTCCCCACATTCCAATATTTAATGAGAAAATACATTTTTGATGCTTTAGGCAACCCTGCAAACACCCTTATTTAAGTGACTGGACTTAACAAAAAGGAATCCCTAGCACCTAGTAACAGAACAAAGATAAAGAAACACAAGGCAGGAATTCCCGTTGTGGCTCGGTGGAAACGAACCCGACTAGCATTGACCCCTAACCTGGGAACCTACAAAATGGCACATGTGAAGCCCTAAAAGAAGACTACACACACACACACACACACACACACACACACACACACGGCACAGACAGATGCGAAAGGAAAAGAAAAGGAAGGAAAAAAGAAAAGGGAAGAAAGAGAGAAATGAACAGGCAGAGCAAGCCATTGTGAATGATCTCTAGGGACAGATATTTTTCTCCAAGCATAATTTTATTTTTCCCCAAGTGATACCAGACCTTCTCTCTCTCTCTCTCTCTCTCTCTCTCTCTCTCTCTCACACACACACACACACACACACTCTCCCTCCCTCTCTCTCTCTCTTTGAAAAAATTTATGTATTTAGTGGAGTTCCCATTGTGACTCAGCAGGTAGGAATCTGACTAGCATCCATGAGAGTGCTGGTTTGATCCCTGGCCTCGCTCAGTGGGTGAAAGATCTGGCATTGCCCTGAACTGTGGTGTAGGTTGCAGACACAGATCGGACCTGGTGTTGCTGTGTCTGTGGTGTAGGCCAGTGGCTCAAGCTCTGATTCCCTAGCCTGGGAACCTCCGTGTGCCGTGAGTGCCACCCGAAGAAAGCAAGGGTAAAAAAAAAAAAAAAAAAAGAAACATAAAAACCTGGATTGGGGAGATCCCATTGTGGCTCATTGGTAACAAAGCTGAGGAGCACCCACGAGGATGCAGATTCGATCCTGGGGTGGGGGGGTGGGGTGCTGGTGCTGGTGGTGCTGAGGTGTGTGCGTGTGGGGTGATAAATAGGTTACCTCTGGCTTCTGGGGGGTGAGAGTCAGCATGGTTTTCCTGCACCTGCTGCTCCTGGGCAATTATTTAGTTTTGGTTTCTTGTTCCTTTGTTTTTGTGGTCCTGCATTGTGGTGAGTACTGGTGTAAGTGGCAGGTTCCTATTTGATCCGACATTTCTTTGGCTCTGGTGTCGGTTGACAGCCATGGTCATGACTGGTGGTGGCTGTTAAGTCTCCAGGAGTTCCACGCAACATTCTGATTGTCTTTCTTCCTTGGGCTTTGGCTGCAGCCTCCCCCTACCCCCTACCCCCCCCCCCCCCCCGCATCATATGGAGGTTCCCGGGCTAGGGGCCGAATCAGACCTACAACTGCTGGGGCGTATGCCACAGTCACAAGCACCATCATATCCAAGCTGCGTCTGCAACCTACACCGCAGCGCAAGGTGATGCCACCAGATCCTAAACCCACTGTGGAAGGCCTGGGATCGAACCTGCAACCTCATGGTTCCTGGTTGGATTCCTTTCCACTATTCCACGACGGGAACTCCTGGGCTTTGGCTTTTGACAGGTGGAGGGACACAGCTTTCTGAAACGGTGGGGCCAGGGCAAGGCATAGAAACATAAGATGGATGTGAGCCTGCGCCTATTCTTTTCTCGTGTGCTGGGAAGATAAGGTGGCTCTTGCCAGCTGGGATTTCATTTCCCCACAAACGATCAGGCTCTTAAGGTATCAGGCAGGGAAGAGGGAGAGTCAGAGTTCCCATTGTGGCTCAGTGGTTAATGAATCTGACTAGGAACCATGAGGTTGCAGGTTCCATCCCTGGCCTTGCTCAGTGGGTTAAGGATCCAGCATTGCCGTGAGCTGTGGTGCAGGTTGCAGATGTGGCTCAGATCCCGCGTTGCTGTGGCTCTGGTGTAGGCCAGCGGCTACAGCTCCGATTGGACCCCTGGCAGGGGAACTTCCATATGCCGCAGGAGCGGCCCTAGAAAAGGCAAAAAGCCGAAGGTGGGGGGGGGGGGGGGACAGAAGAAGAGTGAGAATCACGGTCGGAAGAACATGGGGAAATCGGTGCTAGGTGCCTGGGTGTGTGAGTTCACACGGAATGCTAACCCAGACCCCTGGCCAGCCACATTTGGGGTATCTATCAACTTGACTCTCCACTCTCCAGCTCACCTGGGTGGTGCTGCCCTGCCCTGCCCTGCTCATGTAAGACCTGGCTCCTCCAGGGATGGCTTTGCACCAGAGGGAGACGGGGCAAAGTCACTGAGCTTAAGGTAATTTCTCCAAGAGAGACTCTGGGAGAAGGAGACCAGCTGGGTTTCTGTGTGTTCATTTTTCTTCCTGTCTGCTTGTTTGGTGCAGGCCAGTCCATGTGCCGAGACATTCAGAAACTCTGTACTAGCTGAGACTCAGACCTTGTTCCGAAATAAGCAAAGGGACTTTGAGCTGGGATCACTCCCTGACAAGTAGCTAGCAAAGAAGTTTCCCGTAGCTCTCAGGCCCCATCCCCGCCCTCAGGCGGGTGGGCGTGGGGAGGGGGTGGGGGGGGAGGGGAGGGGCTCGTTCAGGCAGGCAGGCAGGCAGGCAGGCAGGCAGGCAGGCAGGCGCTGGTTCATTAGTCCCGCACCCCCCCACTCCCGGCCCCAGCTGCCCGCCCCACCCCCCACCCCCGGCCGCCATCCCTGCTGCGCCGCCTCTCGCTTCCCAAATCGCCTGGACTCACGCCCGGGAAGGGGGGGAGGGGAGATCAGGAAGATCCAGGCCTCAGGGCCTGGGTTCAATCACTTCATTCAAATGCAGAAACTCTCCAGTCAAGTCAGAGGTGGTGACTTTTCCTGGAGCTTCTCTTTAGGGAAAGTGTTTTTTTTCCCCTCTTTCCCCAATTTCCCTACCCTCAGGCTGCCCCTCGCAGACTGCATGGAGGGGGGTGGGGGAGGATGTGTGCACGAAACTCGCCTCGTGTCAGGCCAAAGGAGCCCCCGCCATTTCCCAACCCGGGAAACCCCGCAAAACTTCTGGAGCATGTTGGCCTTGGTGTGGGAATGGACATCTTCACTTGCCATCTTCCTTTGCACGAGGAGGAGATTTTCATCTCCTGCTGTCTGGGGGCCAGAAAGGAGGGCCAGAGTGTCCCTTTGGTGTGGGCCGGTCCTTAAGTCATTTTACCTCACAGGAATCACCCACACAGGGCATGGAGACACGTTTGGGGTCCGCCTCCTCCGAAACGTCCCGGGAAACCTCACGTGTGAAAAACTGAGCTGGGGAGGTCCCATCGTGGTGCAGAAGTGGAAATAAATGCAACTAGGAACCATGAGGTGGCAGGTTCCATGCTCAGCCTCGCTCACTGGGTTACGAATCCCACGTTGCCATGAGCTGTGGGTAGAGGAGAGTGAGAAGGAGAGGGAGGGAGGGGGAAGGGAGAGATCCTCCATTTATGGAACTGGTTTCCTTGTTTTGAGATGACGTCGCTTTGGTGAAACAGTTGTCAGATGGCCTCTCAAAAGGCGGTGATGTGGATGGGCTCCCCGAACCAGGCCCACAGAAACCAAAGGAACGAAGGGGTTAATCCTTGGAGCCAGAGTTCCCTCCTCTGAAACTGAAACCAAGCTCAAGCCCGGGAGTGCTGGTGTGTTGGAGCCAGAGACATTGTTACAGCTAAAAGCTACTTTGAAATAGTCTCCATTAGGTTATGGCTTGCCTTGGCCCACGAACTTATGACTAATGACTACTGTCGAGTCAGAGTTGTAGTGAACCTGGTGTTTTCTCTACCCTTGAAACACTCCCTAAGGATTGCGCCCCCCCCCCCACCCCGTGGATGAGCAATCTTCACTCCGGAGAGAAGGTCAAAATGCCATAACCCCAAAGACACTAGAAACATTCCATGGACCACCTGACTCCAGCCTTGATGACTTTGAAATGGTCTATCCTAATCTCCTATCCAGGGAGAATGCAAGCACCCTGATGCTTCTAGACAGCTCCGCCACCCCCATGCCCACCATTAAGCTAAACCTATAGAACCCCTTGCTATCCCCTCTCAAGGGAGGACACAGTTTTGAGGTCCTTAGCCTGCTGTGGCCTCCTTAGCCTGGCAAAGCAATAAAGCTGTTCTTTATGCTTCACCCAAAACTCTGTCTCTGAGACTTAATTGGAGCTGGAGTACCAAGGCCGGTTTGGGCTGCCAAACTTTCCTGGAACTTTCAAACTGTTACATATGAAGAACGGAGCCGGTGACTCTGTGTGTGTGTGCGTGTACGTGTGAGAGAGACACAGAGAGACAGACAGAGACAGTGAGTGAGACAGAGAGAGACAGAGGGAAGAGAGAGGGAGAGGGGAAAGTCCCTTCAGTCTTTTGTTTTCTCGGTTTGTTTGTTTGTTTGTTTGTTTTGTCTTTTTGCCATTTCTTGGGCCGCTCCCATGGCATATGGAGGTTCCCAGGCTAGGGGTCGAATCGGAGCCATAGCTGCCAGCCTACGCCAGAGCCACAGCAACGTGGGATCTGAGCCGTGTCTGCGACCGACACCACAGCTCACGGCAACGCTGGATCCTTAACCCACTGAGTGAGGGCAGGGATCGAACCCACAACCTCACGGTTCCTAGTCGGATTCGCTCACCACGGAGCCATGACGGGAACGCCCCTTCAGTCTTTTGAAAGGCCCCTCTGAGAATGCCGTCAGGTGTTGGGGCCAACTTTCCGAGGGGCTCTTAGAGAAATGAACACAGGGTGATGGTTTCACTCTCAGAGACCATTTCTCTGATGTGTTCATCGAGGGACTCCACGGGCTTCCGTTTTCAGGGCCTCGGGACAAGCGATACGTGTTCTCATCCGCAAGGATGCCAGGTCCAAAGGGTGGGAGAAAATGGGAAACGCTGATGAAGAGAGTTGTAGCCAGAGATGGAAGGCAACTGGAAAAACTTCAGGATCCAGTCCAGTTTTCCAGCCACTGAGTTTCTGATTTCTGGAAGGATTTGGGTAGGGAGGAAAAGGTCAAGGATTCTCCATCCCTCTGACAGAGGTATAAGTTACAAAGTAGATGTACAACTTTTGAGAAAAAAACGAACAAACAAAGAAACAACCAAACAAACAATTTTTGTCCCTTTGTCTTTATCAGGAAAAGTGAAAGATGGAGAGAGGGAGGGAGGGAGGGAGGGAGGGAGGGTGGGTTGGATGGATGGATGGATGGATGGATTTGGGGGGCGGGGAGAAGATTCTTAGATCCTAATGACCCAATGCTTTCTCTAGTCCTGGGCCTTTAGGTGATATATCTATATCTATATATCTATATCTATCTGTATACACACACACACACACACACACACACACACACACACACACACACGTAGTTATTTTCTGTTTCTAGGGCTGCACCCATGGCACATGGAGGTTCCCAGGCTAGGGGTCCAATCGGAGCCGTAGCCACCGGCCTACACCAGAGCCAGCACAACGCGGGATCCGAGCCCTGTCTGCGACCTACACCAGAGCTCACGGCAACACCCGATCCTGAACCCAACGAGCGAGGCCAGGGATCGAACCCGCACCCTCAGGCCTCCTAGTCGGATTCGTCCAGCCATGACGGGAACTCCTACATATGTATATAGTATGCATATAGTATATCTTTTTTTAATGCCCACGCCCCAGCCCTATGGAAGTTCCCAGACTCACGGTCGAATCAGAGCTGTAGCTGCGGGCCTACCCCACAGCCACAGCAACGCGGGATCCTTAACCCACCAAGCGAGGCCAGGGGAGGGATCGAACCCACATCCTCACGGATCCTAGTCGGGTTCATTACCGCTGAGCCCTGATGGGAACTGCAGGGGACATCTTTTTTTTTTTTTTTTTTTTTTTTTTTAAGATGTAAGTTTGTTGTGGTTGTTGTGGTTGTTGGTTGTTGTTGTTGCTTTAGCTCGGCATACAGTGGGCTTGCTTACAATGTTGTGTTCGTTTCAGGTGTACAGTCAAGGGGATTCAGTGATCCATCTACATCCATCTATCCCTCCGTTCTTTTTCAGCGTCTTTTCCCCTCTAGGTGATTCCAGAATATTGGGCCATTCCTTCCTTGTGGGTGGGAACACCAGCGTGAAAAAAAACCATCACGGGGGAGTTCCTGTCGTGGCACCATGGAAGCGCATCCGACGAGGAACCTTTGCAGGGAAGGGTGTGGGTTCGATCCCTGGCCTCGCTCAGGGGGGCGGTAAGGATCCGGCAGGCAGTGCCGTGAGCTGTGGTGTCGGTCGCAGACGCGGCTCGGATCCCACATGGCTGTGCCTGTGGCGTAGGCCAGCAGCCGTAGCTCCGATTCAACCCCTCGCTTGGGAACTTCCATATGCCACGAGGGCAGCCCTAAAAAGCAGAGGGGGGAAAAGAAATCATGAGGGCGGGGGAGAGGGATCCATGAGGAGGATGGGATGAACATATACACACACAAAAGAGTCTCTATCCAATAGACGACGAACAGGGACCCCTACGCCACCTTCTGGAATCCAAACGCCAAAACCACAAAGCAGAGTTCCCGCCATGGCGCAGTGGAAATGAGTCCGACCAGGAACCATGAGGTTGCAGGTTCGATGCCTGTCCACCTCGCTCAGTGGGTAAAGGATCCGGTGTTGCCGTGAGCTGTGGTGTTGGTCCCAGACGCGGCTCGGACCTGGCATTCCTGTTTCTGTGGTGTAGGAGGTCAGCAGCTAAAGCCTCCGATTCGATCCGTCATCTGGGAACCTCCATATGCCGTGGGTGTGGCCCTCAACACACACACACACACACACACACACGCACGCACGCACGCACGCACACACGCACACGCACACGCACACGCACACACACACACACTCTGGAACCCCCTAAATGGGAGAAAACCGGACACAGTAGTTTTTTAGGGGTCCAGTCTCTGTGACAGGTGAGGATATCAGGCTTGCATCGAGGGAGGGAAGGCTTCACCCCACGCAGAAAACACACCCACCTACCCACCGACCGACCTTCCTTCCTTCTTTCCTTCCTTCCTTCCTTCCTTCCTTCATGAGAGAACAGTTGGATGACCCATCCTAAGTGTCGGTTGAATGAAGTCTAGTTACCAGGGTTCAGAGTGGGGGAGGGAGAGGGGTAGGAAGTCTGAAGCCTCTGGCGACTCTCCGAAATGTTCTCCCCCCAGGGTGACAGAGCCAGCAGGTCAGGCACTGCCTTCTCTAGAAACCTTCCTGCCCATGTCCAAGGGGGTGTGGGGGGTTGGGGGTGTGGGGCAGGGAGTGGGCCAGGGAGCCTGGAGAAACCCAGACCACCAAGCGGCCATTCTCCCATCGCCCCGACTGTTTGTTGAATGAACATAATGGACGTGATCCAAGTCTGCCACGCCGCCGCCGCCGCCGCCGCCGCCGCCACCACCACTTTCTCCATCATCTCCCCCACCCCCTTGCCTGCAGCCATCTTTGAAAAGGCTGCTGTTGTGGCTGCCTTTGCATGAAAGTGAGTGAGGACCCCTCCCTAATACGGAGTGTTTCAGTCCCTGGTGTCTCTGACAGCTCGCTCATGTATTGGTTGTGAACCATCTTGCCTTGAGGATTTGGAGGATTCGTGAACATTGCAGGAGCCATGGGAGCAGTGAAGTCCTTATCGCCAACCCGACACCCCCCCCCCCCAAATTTCGTGGCAGGGAGCACACTTTTCTTTCACCCAAGAGATTTATTTCCTGCTTTCTGAAGAGAGAAGGAAAGGAGGGTCAGAATGGTCCTCTGGTGTCTGGTGTCCTGTCCCTTTCATTGCACACACTCCTAGTGCCACTGCGGGAGGCACGTTCGGGGCGCGGGGTGGGGTGGGGGTGGGGGACCTGCTGCACGCACCCGCCCCTCACTTTCAAATGCGAAACTCAAGGAGGATGTGAATGTCCTCCATGCCACCGATCAGGTGAACGGGATGGCTTTCTAGGGAAATCCTGGTGTTTCCTTTCACTGCCATGACGAACACCCAGAAACAACCCTGTAAGTTCATACAACTTTGTCAGTCAACTGTATTCCAATAAAATGAAAAAGCAAGACACAGACACACCCACACGCACACACACACACACGCGCGCGCACACACGCACCCCAACCCAGAACCAAACACCCTCTCCTGAAATGGGGGGGCGGGCCCACCGGAGAATGAGCAAGAGAATTCCAGAGTCGGTAGGAAAGTGTCATCTGCAGCGGTGTGAAAAACCCCAAGCTCTTTTCTTCCTGTCAAGGTGAATAAACTTTGTTAATGGGAGTGGGTGCCCTCAGTGTGCCCTCCGAGAGGAAAGGCAGGGAGCATTTTCTCCCTGAAGAGCTTAGTGCTGTCATAGCACTGACGGACAGGATGAACGATCGGTGAGAGGTGGCAGCAGCAGTGGTGGCCGCCTGCACTGCCTGGGCGGATTGGAAACATAGACGAGCCACCAAGACTGCGTGTGACACCCCCGTGGGCCACCCCCCCCCCCCCCCGTCTGTACAGTGACAAGAGTCCTTTGGGGGAAAAGGGAGGGTGGGTGCTCTTCCAGTGTGTCTGTCTGCATTCACCAGGTGTGGGAGAGAAGACAGATGTTTGTTTCCACTATCGTTCGGAGGACTTGCCCAAGAGTACCACGTCCCCCCAAAGATAGCACCGGAAGAGAGATGCACGAGGTTTCTGAATGCATGCCGTGGGTGCTCCAGGCTGCCTCCAGGCCGCCCCCTCGCCCTCGCCCTCCCCCTCCCCCTTGCCAGAGGCAGACGTTCCTTGAAACAGCTGGCTTTGAACTTGGGCTTCTAGAGGAAGGTTTTTCTCCTGCTTTCAAGACGGGAAGAAGAGGGTGTCCGTCTCACATCCGTCCTTTCCAGAGGGCCCTGGATTCCAGATCCTCCACATGCCAGCGCCAAAGCCGAAGCGGTCGGTCTGGGGGTGCCCCATTCGGGTTCCCTCCCCACACACCTGCACGCGCGCGCGCACACACACACACACACACACACGCACGCACCGGGAACAGTGTGATCTCCCACGCCCCCGAAAAGCTTCAGAATGGCCTCAGTCCGAGGCAGTAGACCTATGTATGTCCTCACACCTGTTCAAATAATGTCTGCCCTCAGCCCCACCATCCCCTGCCTCTTTTAAGGACAAAGGCACTG
>NC_139390.1:57945000-57962500 GCF_054392235.1 Sus scrofa | reverse complement strand
CGGCGGCTGGGGGGTCCAGGTACCCCAAGGCCCCCCTCTCAGATCGCTAGAGAAGGCTTTCTCACCGAGGGCGCGTCGTGCCCCACACACCATCGCTCGCCCCTTCG
Source organism: Sus scrofa (assembly GCF_054392235.1). NCBI lineage: Eukaryota > Metazoa > Chordata > Mammalia > Artiodactyla > Suidae > Sus > Sus scrofa. Next base: position 57,962,393 of record NC_139390.1, on the reverse strand, counting down.
GGGACCCACGGGAGTGGGAACACTCCCAAAAAGTGGGAAGTCAGAAGGGGGGGGGGTCTGCGGTATGGGTAAAGCACACAGCCCATGTGAGCGTCCACGGTCAGAGCCGGGAGGGCAAGAGTCTGTGCTGCCACCAGGCTTGCCTTTCAGACTTTTCCACGTGGGTGGAGGGATGCCACGTCCGGAAAGCCAGACGGGGACCCCCCCTTCACATCTCCCGGCCCACCGCGGTCGCTCTCACGACCACATGCAGCCTTCCCGGTCAAGGGAGAAGCATGGGGCGTGCCACTCAAGGGCCAAGGGCTGCCCTCACTGGCACACAGTGAGGGAGACCCATGACAAGGGGTCCACCTGAGCCCCTCCCGGGGAGGGGACACAAGCTTCCCCTGCCTTACCGTCTCGACCCCCTCCCCTGAGCTTTAGGAAGCTGCTCGTGGGGCACGCCACCACCACAGTGGGGACCCGAGGGGACTCACCGCTGGGAGAGGAAAACGACACCACCGCTCGGCCTCGGGCATCTGACAGGCAACCCGGAGTACTCCAGGGGCACCACAGAGGACCAGGGGAGGCACGCTCACGCACCCGCAGGGATGCGAAGCATGGCAGCGAGGGAGGCCTCCCCCCACTTTGGGGAGGGACCGCTCGCAAGGCACACGCCAAGGAGGCAAAGCGAGAATGCCTGCTGCGTCCCAAAGGACCCAGGCCCCCCCCCCCGACTGACACCCGAAGGCAGCAGGGCGGGAGACCAGAGGTCAGGCTGGAGGCCGCACCCCTGCCTTCCCCCACACCACCCGCAGGTGGGGGAGGAGCAGCGAGGGGCCCGCGACAGAATGAGAGGCGCGGCCCAACTCACCATGAGCGGCCGTCCCTCACCTGGCGCGGCTTAAGCCCAAGCCCAGGAGAGCGCCACATCACCACATCGATCAGTCCTGGCAGAGCCAGGGAAGAGCCCAGAAGAGGGGAGGGAGGGAGGGAGGGAGGGAGGGCCAGCAAAGACAATCACCACGGGGGCCTGCTTCAGCTTCACCGGCCCCCCCTCCTCCTCCTCCTCCTCCTCCTCCCCTTCCTCTCTCAGGGGAGAGACAGCGGCTGACAACCCCGGGAGGGAGAATGCCTGACACGTGGCACGGAGCCAACAGGGTGGGGTTGTTCCAGCCGAGCCGCCGGGTGCCCGCAGCAGGGAGGCACACAGGGTAGAAGACCCCACAGGGCCACGCGCCCTGCCGCCCTCGGGTCAGCCAAAGACCGGAGGGGACACCGCAGCATGGGCCAGCTGGATGCACAAGCGAGAGCCGGCGCACAGGCCCAGGCGAGCGGCCCCCACGCGGGGTGCAAAGGGCAGGGTCAGGCCTTGGACAGCAGCCGAAAGCCCAAAGCCCCCCACGTGCATCCAGAGGCCCAAGGTCTCCAGCGACAGGCGCTGAAGAGGATCGTGTCAGCATCTACCTGGTGACAGAAAAGGCCTATTTCGGCCGCGAAAAATGTCCATGCCCAGCAGCGGGGCCCACCCACAGGACGTGGGGGTATCCCCGGAACCCCCATCCGGACACTTGTCCCCCAGCCCTGCCCTAGAGTCGCCAGACCCAGCGCTCTCAGGGCCATCTGGTCGACCCGGGGAGCGTGACCGCAAGGAAGGGACAGGGACAGGAAGGAGGTGGAGCCGGCCGGCCAGCCGGGGAAGCCCTTCCCGGCTTGCCCACGCGGGCAGGTATCGGTCTGTCCGGAGCTCCAGACGGGGACTTGGCTCCCCCAAAATCCAGGACACACCATCCAGCTCAGGCCGGTCCCCACCTCCCGACAGATCGACCGACCGACAGGGAAACACTCCGAGGGCGGGGGGGCGGGGGGGGGGGGAATGAGAGCGTGGGAAACGAAGTCTTGTCCAACGACCGGGACCCTACATGGGCACGCCTCAGGCCCAGGTGCACCCTTCCCGGCCACACCCGGGAGCAGGGGGCCGGCGGGGTACCATCCACCATCTCCGGATCCATCAGGACTTGGAAAAAAAATGTTTCCACGGAGGCGCCTCCGACGAACGGACCCCGCGAAGGAAGGCGCCGGGGCCCGAGCCACCCTTTCCGCTCCACCCCTCACGGCTTGTGCCGGTCTAGACCTCGTCAGTACGACTCCGCACGGGCCGGCGGTAGCCATCAGTCGGGGGGCAGGGGGGGAGGGACCCATGCCGGCATGACGACCGGGAAACAAGCGTGCCGGCCACCGAGCCTGTCGCGCCCTCCAACGCCCTCACAGCGCACAGCCCGGGCCGCTCCTCACTTCGGGGATGAGAGGCTGGAGGGACGGCGGGCGGGAGTCATTCACGCTCCAAAGGGCGACCCGGGACAAGGCCAGGCCACCCGAGCACAGGCAGTCCCGGGCGCCGCACACCCTCTCCCCTCGCTAGGGAGGCGGCCCGGCCCAGGCCTGGTCGGTCCCCGGGGCCGGAGCGGCAAGAGCGGATGCTGGTCGACCCGGCCAGGCGGCCCCAGAACCTGCCTGGGGAGCGCGGTGACAGTCACTCCCTCACAGGCCTGCACGCCCAATCTCCGGTGAGAGAGGGACACTCCCAGGCCTCTGAGCCACCGGAGCTGTCGCCGCCAGTGTCGCCAGCCTCCCGGAACTCTGACTCAGGCCGGATGGCTGAGTCACATCCCTCGCGAAGGTCCCCAAAGCTGCAGAGGGAAGGGACGATATAAAAGCGGACACTAGATGGCACGCGACAACCGCCACCAACGTCACCAGGACAGATCCGGAAGGCCGGCCGGCCGGCGGCGACACAACGACACAGCGCCGGCCACCCAAATGCCCGAGCTCTTCCCGGGGCCGAGGCGCCAGGCGTCCTGCACGACCGCGAGGCTTCCACTACGGAGCTGCCTCCTGGCAAGGCACTGCGTGGCGTGATGGCAGCAGATGGAAAGAGGGGGGCGGCGGCGGCGGCGGCGGCGGCGGCGGGGAAGGAGCTGGGAAGAGGTTCTCGCTGTTGCCTAGAAGGAGCCGCGCTCGCTCCCCCAAGCATGTCCCTTCCTGGGCTTGGGAATTCCAGAGAGAAGCCGGCGCGGTGAGGGTGGCACTAGCGAGAGAGATCTCAGGTTCCCCTCCACCTTCTCTTCTCTCCCCCACCCCCACCCCACCTCCCTGCACGGAGCTGGAGGAGGGAGGGAGAGAGGGAGGGCGGGAGGGTAGGCGGGGACTGGCAAAAACGAAACCCGGCAAGCTCTCGGAGAACGACAACGCAGGAGTCGGTATACCTGCCACCCTTACCGACGGAGACGGTCTGTCAAAAGCAGACAAGCAAAGCCCAGAAGCTTAGGAAGGGAGAGAAGGATACAGTCGATCCTAGGAAAGTGGAAATGAAAATCTCTCTCTGCATAGACTGAGACAAAGTCCAAAGAGAACAAATGGCTGCCTGGGGCAAATGCTCTGGTGGTCAGGTCATAGAAACATGGATTTCAGCATGACTGACCAACCACAACGGAGGGAAAGTACAACGCAACACTATGAGTGTGTGTGTATGTGTGGGGGGGTGAACTGAAATCTCATCCAAAACAAAACAAAACAAAACAAAAAAAGGAAAACAACCCCCCCCCCAAAAAAAACCCAAAAAACAACAACAGATGAAGAAGAAGAAGGAAGCCCACGACCAACAGGGTCAAGGCTCCTGCTTTCTCACCGCGGTGGCTCTGGTTGCCCCTGTGTGGTGCAGGTTCCATCTCTGGCTCAGGAAAAACTTCCACTTGCTGCCCGTGTGTGTGGCCAAAAAGTAAAACATAAAGCTGAAACAGGAGGGAGAGGGGGTGGAGAAAACCCGAAACAAACAATAAACTTTGCAAGTCTCAGGATTGCCATCCTGGGGTAGTGGAAACAAATCCGACCAGGAACCATGAGGTTGCAGGTTTGATCCCTGGCTCACTTGTTGGGTTAAGGATCTGGCATTGCCGTGAGCTGTGGTGTCTGTCACAGACGCGGCTCGGATCCCGCGTGGCTGTGCCTGTGGTGTAGGCCGGCAGGTAAGGCTCCGAACTGACCCCTAGCCTGGGAACCTCCATGTGCTGCGGGTGTGGCTCCCCCCCAAAAAAAAACCAGAAAGAGAGAGAGAGAGAGAGAGAGAGAGAAGGAAAGAAAGAAAGAAAGAAAGAAAAGAGAAAGAAAGAGAGAGAGAGAGAGAGAGAGAGAGAAAGAAAGAGAAAGAAAGAAAGGAAGGAAAGAGAAAGATAGAGAGAGAGAGAGAGAGAGAGAAAGAAAGAAAGAAAGAAAGAAAGAAAGAAAGAAAGAAAGAAAGAAAGAAAGAAAAAGAAAGGAGAAAGAAAGGAAGGAAAGAGAAAGAAAGAAAGAAAAGAAAAAGAAAGAGAGAGAGAGAAAAGAAAGAAAGGAAGAAAGGAAGGAAGGAAAGAAAAAGAAGGAAAAAGAAATCCATCTCGGAGTTCCCGCTGTGCCTAGGTCACAGCTGAGCCTCAAGTTCGATCCCTGGCACAGGAAAGGCAGTGCAGCAGGAAAAAAAAAAAAAAAAAAAGAACAACTCCATCTTGCTGGTTGGGCAGGGGAGATGCAATTGCCGGATGACATTCCACAACTCTGCCAAACTGGCAAAACCACGACGCACTTAGTACAGGAGTCATTGAAGACATGGATGTGAAAGCATCTTCTTGCTATCGATTCATTTCCCACAATCCCAGGAAGAGCCATTGGAACAGGGCTCCCATTCTTGGCACGATATCTTTTCTATGTGTGGGTGGACGCATCTTTTCTCATGGTTGTTTTCCTTTTGACCAAATTTAACTTCAGCCTCCACCATGTCATCTTTTGGGCTCTCAAGCCTGCCATGAGAATATGGTCACCAAAGTCCTCGCCCAGAGGCACCTTTGCCCACCACCAGTGCCGCCGTCTCCCCCCACCTCCTCCTCCTCCTCCTCCTCCTCCTCCTCCTCCTCCTCCTCCTCCTCCTCCTCCTCCTCCTCCTCCTCCTCCTCCTCCAACCCCCGCCAAGCACCCCCCCCCCCCACCCCGCTTTGTATTGTTCAGCTGTCTTGCACTGGTCTCTCACACGGTGGCGGTGTGGTCCTATGCATGATTCCCAACCACATTCAAGTGGACTTCCGGGATCATCATTTTCTGTTTCCTAACTGCACTTTCGTCGTTCTTAGGAGGTTTGCTTCCCTTCCCCCCCCACCCCCCCCCCACCCCGCGCGCGCGCACGCTTGGTGTTGAATCGGAGCTGCATCTGCTAGCCTGAGCCACAGCCACAGCAACGGCGGGATCCGAGCCACATCTGAGACCTTATGCCACAGCTCGCGGAAAAATGCCAGATCCTTAAACCCCTGAGCGAGGTCAGGGATCAAACCTGCCACCTCGTGATTCCTAGTCCGATTCGTTTCCGCCGCGCCATGACAGGAATTCCTTCCTGTGTTCTTTTGGGTCATGGTTGTTTCCAGCTCCACAGAATTCCTCCCCGTGCTCATGTGACATCTGGGATGTGGCGGGTTGGGGGGGGGGGGGCAAGGTTTCGTTCCCCTACAGTCATGCCTTGAAAAAAGTCGTGTACAACGTTTCACATTCCAGATCCAGAAGCTGAATCCGCAGCCGGTTCCATCTCATGAAACCGATCTCCCAGCCCAGGAAAACCAAAGGTCGTGGTTGGAGCCCGTGATAAACCCCAGGTCTGAGTCCCGAGCACTGCTGCTCAGGGAAGATTTCGAGGTGTCAGGGTCCAAGGATCCTCCTGGGCACTTGGAAATGTCTCCGATGTGTGCAGGCAGGCATGAGGATGAGAAGGGGCTAAAGAGGGGCAGAGGGTGGTGATCTCTTGTCGGTGGATGTCAAGGGTTGGCGCTTCCTTTTGTGGATCTCCCGGAAAAGTCAAATGTGGGAGAAAAACTGGACCCGTGAGTTCGAGGAGAGGGATGGCCAGAGAAAACCAGAAGAATTCCATCTGCCGACCATTGGGTAGGTAGGAGGGCAAAAACCGAAACCTCGAGCATGACATGAACAGAACCACATGCTTCTAGCCACCCATAAACCCCGTAAGATAAGATCGTTTCTGCTGAGATACCCTCTCCCTCCCCCCACCCACCCAGGGCGAAGGATCCCTGGGTGGTGGCAGAGGGGCGGCAGCAGTCAGTGGCAGTGGCGGCGGGCATGGAACTTCCACAGGCCCTGGGGACACACCCCCCGCCCCCAGAAACCCCTAGAAGCTTGGAATTCTGATGTCTGTGGTGTGATGACCATAAACACTGGCTTTTGTGCCATGTCTGCTAGAAGATATGGTTTCCATGACAAATAAAGTGATTTTTAGCAAGTTTTTCTCCACTTGAGATGTATTGAAAATACGTCTTCATTCAGGGGGAGGTAGGTGTAGGTGACAGACGTGGCCGCTCAGCTCAGATCGGGTGATCTGGCAGGGCATAGCTCTGGCTGAGGTGCAGGCCAGCAGCTACAGCTCCGATTCTTCGACCCCTAGCCCAGGGAACTTCCATATCCCAAGGGTGCACTCCTAAAAAACAAAAAACAAAATGAACAACACACAAAGAGGGAGCATCTCATCGATGGCAGACCAAATTCCAATGTATATGTATACGTGTACATAGGTATGTACGTATGGATGTGTGTGTGTATGTGTATATTATCGAGAGAGAGAGAGAGAGAGAGAGAGAGAGAGAGAGAGAGAGAGAGGATTTTTTAGAGCCATAACTGTGGCATACGGAAGTTCCCAAACCAGGGTTCGAACCGGCATACATGGATACTAGTCGGGTTTGTTACCACTGAGCCACAACAGGAACTCCCCACATTCCAATATTTAATGAGAAAATACATTTTTGATGCTTTAGGCAACCCTGCAAACACCCTTATTTAAGTGACTGGACTTAACAAAAAGGAATCCCTAGCACCTAGTAACAGAACAAAGATAAAGAAACACAAGGCAGGAATTCCCGTTGTGGCTCGGTGGAAACGAACCCGACTAGCATTGACCCCTAACCTGGGAACCTACAAAATGGCACATGTGAAGCCCTAAAAGAAGACTACACACACACACACACACACACACACACACACACACACGGCACAGACAGATGCGAAAGGAAAAGAAAAGGAAGGAAAAAAGAAAAGGGAAGAAAGAGAGAAATGAACAGGCAGAGCAAGCCATTGTGAATGATCTCTAGGGACAGATATTTTTCTCCAAGCATAATTTTATTTTTCCCCAAGTGATACCAGACCTTCTCTCTCTCTCTCTCTCTCTCTCTCTCTCTCTCTCTCACACACACACACACACACACACTCTCCCTCCCTCTCTCTCTCTCTTTGAAAAAATTTATGTATTTAGTGGAGTTCCCATTGTGACTCAGCAGGTAGGAATCTGACTAGCATCCATGAGAGTGCTGGTTTGATCCCTGGCCTCGCTCAGTGGGTGAAAGATCTGGCATTGCCCTGAACTGTGGTGTAGGTTGCAGACACAGATCGGACCTGGTGTTGCTGTGTCTGTGGTGTAGGCCAGTGGCTCAAGCTCTGATTCCCTAGCCTGGGAACCTCCGTGTGCCGTGAGTGCCACCCGAAGAAAGCAAGGGTAAAAAAAAAAAAAAAAAAAGAAACATAAAAACCTGGATTGGGGAGATCCCATTGTGGCTCATTGGTAACAAAGCTGAGGAGCACCCACGAGGATGCAGATTCGATCCTGGGGTGGGGGGGTGGGGTGCTGGTGCTGGTGGTGCTGAGGTGTGTGCGTGTGGGGTGATAAATAGGTTACCTCTGGCTTCTGGGGGGTGAGAGTCAGCATGGTTTTCCTGCACCTGCTGCTCCTGGGCAATTATTTAGTTTTGGTTTCTTGTTCCTTTGTTTTTGTGGTCCTGCATTGTGGTGAGTACTGGTGTAAGTGGCAGGTTCCTATTTGATCCGACATTTCTTTGGCTCTGGTGTCGGTTGACAGCCATGGTCATGACTGGTGGTGGCTGTTAAGTCTCCAGGAGTTCCACGCAACATTCTGATTGTCTTTCTTCCTTGGGCTTTGGCTGCAGCCTCCCCCTACCCCCTACCCCCCCCCCCCCCCCGCATCATATGGAGGTTCCCGGGCTAGGGGCCGAATCAGACCTACAACTGCTGGGGCGTATGCCACAGTCACAAGCACCATCATATCCAAGCTGCGTCTGCAACCTACACCGCAGCGCAAGGTGATGCCACCAGATCCTAAACCCACTGTGGAAGGCCTGGGATCGAACCTGCAACCTCATGGTTCCTGGTTGGATTCCTTTCCACTATTCCACGACGGGAACTCCTGGGCTTTGGCTTTTGACAGGTGGAGGGACACAGCTTTCTGAAACGGTGGGGCCAGGGCAAGGCATAGAAACATAAGATGGATGTGAGCCTGCGCCTATTCTTTTCTCGTGTGCTGGGAAGATAAGGTGGCTCTTGCCAGCTGGGATTTCATTTCCCCACAAACGATCAGGCTCTTAAGGTATCAGGCAGGGAAGAGGGAGAGTCAGAGTTCCCATTGTGGCTCAGTGGTTAATGAATCTGACTAGGAACCATGAGGTTGCAGGTTCCATCCCTGGCCTTGCTCAGTGGGTTAAGGATCCAGCATTGCCGTGAGCTGTGGTGCAGGTTGCAGATGTGGCTCAGATCCCGCGTTGCTGTGGCTCTGGTGTAGGCCAGCGGCTACAGCTCCGATTGGACCCCTGGCAGGGGAACTTCCATATGCCGCAGGAGCGGCCCTAGAAAAGGCAAAAAGCCGAAGGTGGGGGGGGGGGGGGGACAGAAGAAGAGTGAGAATCACGGTCGGAAGAACATGGGGAAATCGGTGCTAGGTGCCTGGGTGTGTGAGTTCACACGGAATGCTAACCCAGACCCCTGGCCAGCCACATTTGGGGTATCTATCAACTTGACTCTCCACTCTCCAGCTCACCTGGGTGGTGCTGCCCTGCCCTGCCCTGCTCATGTAAGACCTGGCTCCTCCAGGGATGGCTTTGCACCAGAGGGAGACGGGGCAAAGTCACTGAGCTTAAGGTAATTTCTCCAAGAGAGACTCTGGGAGAAGGAGACCAGCTGGGTTTCTGTGTGTTCATTTTTCTTCCTGTCTGCTTGTTTGGTGCAGGCCAGTCCATGTGCCGAGACATTCAGAAACTCTGTACTAGCTGAGACTCAGACCTTGTTCCGAAATAAGCAAAGGGACTTTGAGCTGGGATCACTCCCTGACAAGTAGCTAGCAAAGAAGTTTCCCGTAGCTCTCAGGCCCCATCCCCGCCCTCAGGCGGGTGGGCGTGGGGAGGGGGTGGGGGGGGAGGGGAGGGGCTCGTTCAGGCAGGCAGGCAGGCAGGCAGGCAGGCAGGCAGGCAGGCGCTGGTTCATTAGTCCCGCACCCCCCCACTCCCGGCCCCAGCTGCCCGCCCCACCCCCCACCCCCGGCCGCCATCCCTGCTGCGCCGCCTCTCGCTTCCCAAATCGCCTGGACTCACGCCCGGGAAGGGGGGGAGGGGAGATCAGGAAGATCCAGGCCTCAGGGCCTGGGTTCAATCACTTCATTCAAATGCAGAAACTCTCCAGTCAAGTCAGAGGTGGTGACTTTTCCTGGAGCTTCTCTTTAGGGAAAGTGTTTTTTTTCCCCTCTTTCCCCAATTTCCCTACCCTCAGGCTGCCCCTCGCAGACTGCATGGAGGGGGGTGGGGGAGGATGTGTGCACGAAACTCGCCTCGTGTCAGGCCAAAGGAGCCCCCGCCATTTCCCAACCCGGGAAACCCCGCAAAACTTCTGGAGCATGTTGGCCTTGGTGTGGGAATGGACATCTTCACTTGCCATCTTCCTTTGCACGAGGAGGAGATTTTCATCTCCTGCTGTCTGGGGGCCAGAAAGGAGGGCCAGAGTGTCCCTTTGGTGTGGGCCGGTCCTTAAGTCATTTTACCTCACAGGAATCACCCACACAGGGCATGGAGACACGTTTGGGGTCCGCCTCCTCCGAAACGTCCCGGGAAACCTCACGTGTGAAAAACTGAGCTGGGGAGGTCCCATCGTGGTGCAGAAGTGGAAATAAATGCAACTAGGAACCATGAGGTGGCAGGTTCCATGCTCAGCCTCGCTCACTGGGTTACGAATCCCACGTTGCCATGAGCTGTGGGTAGAGGAGAGTGAGAAGGAGAGGGAGGGAGGGGGAAGGGAGAGATCCTCCATTTATGGAACTGGTTTCCTTGTTTTGAGATGACGTCGCTTTGGTGAAACAGTTGTCAGATGGCCTCTCAAAAGGCGGTGATGTGGATGGGCTCCCCGAACCAGGCCCACAGAAACCAAAGGAACGAAGGGGTTAATCCTTGGAGCCAGAGTTCCCTCCTCTGAAACTGAAACCAAGCTCAAGCCCGGGAGTGCTGGTGTGTTGGAGCCAGAGACATTGTTACAGCTAAAAGCTACTTTGAAATAGTCTCCATTAGGTTATGGCTTGCCTTGGCCCACGAACTTATGACTAATGACTACTGTCGAGTCAGAGTTGTAGTGAACCTGGTGTTTTCTCTACCCTTGAAACACTCCCTAAGGATTGCGCCCCCCCCCCCACCCCGTGGATGAGCAATCTTCACTCCGGAGAGAAGGTCAAAATGCCATAACCCCAAAGACACTAGAAACATTCCATGGACCACCTGACTCCAGCCTTGATGACTTTGAAATGGTCTATCCTAATCTCCTATCCAGGGAGAATGCAAGCACCCTGATGCTTCTAGACAGCTCCGCCACCCCCATGCCCACCATTAAGCTAAACCTATAGAACCCCTTGCTATCCCCTCTCAAGGGAGGACACAGTTTTGAGGTCCTTAGCCTGCTGTGGCCTCCTTAGCCTGGCAAAGCAATAAAGCTGTTCTTTATGCTTCACCCAAAACTCTGTCTCTGAGACTTAATTGGAGCTGGAGTACCAAGGCCGGTTTGGGCTGCCAAACTTTCCTGGAACTTTCAAACTGTTACATATGAAGAACGGAGCCGGTGACTCTGTGTGTGTGTGCGTGTACGTGTGAGAGAGACACAGAGAGACAGACAGAGACAGTGAGTGAGACAGAGAGAGACAGAGGGAAGAGAGAGGGAGAGGGGAAAGTCCCTTCAGTCTTTTGTTTTCTCGGTTTGTTTGTTTGTTTGTTTGTTTTGTCTTTTTGCCATTTCTTGGGCCGCTCCCATGGCATATGGAGGTTCCCAGGCTAGGGGTCGAATCGGAGCCATAGCTGCCAGCCTACGCCAGAGCCACAGCAACGTGGGATCTGAGCCGTGTCTGCGACCGACACCACAGCTCACGGCAACGCTGGATCCTTAACCCACTGAGTGAGGGCAGGGATCGAACCCACAACCTCACGGTTCCTAGTCGGATTCGCTCACCACGGAGCCATGACGGGAACGCCCCTTCAGTCTTTTGAAAGGCCCCTCTGAGAATGCCGTCAGGTGTTGGGGCCAACTTTCCGAGGGGCTCTTAGAGAAATGAACACAGGGTGATGGTTTCACTCTCAGAGACCATTTCTCTGATGTGTTCATCGAGGGACTCCACGGGCTTCCGTTTTCAGGGCCTCGGGACAAGCGATACGTGTTCTCATCCGCAAGGATGCCAGGTCCAAAGGGTGGGAGAAAATGGGAAACGCTGATGAAGAGAGTTGTAGCCAGAGATGGAAGGCAACTGGAAAAACTTCAGGATCCAGTCCAGTTTTCCAGCCACTGAGTTTCTGATTTCTGGAAGGATTTGGGTAGGGAGGAAAAGGTCAAGGATTCTCCATCCCTCTGACAGAGGTATAAGTTACAAAGTAGATGTACAACTTTTGAGAAAAAAACGAACAAACAAAGAAACAACCAAACAAACAATTTTTGTCCCTTTGTCTTTATCAGGAAAAGTGAAAGATGGAGAGAGGGAGGGAGGGAGGGAGGGAGGGAGGGTGGGTTGGATGGATGGATGGATGGATGGATTTGGGGGGCGGGGAGAAGATTCTTAGATCCTAATGACCCAATGCTTTCTCTAGTCCTGGGCCTTTAGGTGATATATCTATATCTATATATCTATATCTATCTGTATACACACACACACACACACACACACACACACACACACACACACACGTAGTTATTTTCTGTTTCTAGGGCTGCACCCATGGCACATGGAGGTTCCCAGGCTAGGGGTCCAATCGGAGCCGTAGCCACCGGCCTACACCAGAGCCAGCACAACGCGGGATCCGAGCCCTGTCTGCGACCTACACCAGAGCTCACGGCAACACCCGATCCTGAACCCAACGAGCGAGGCCAGGGATCGAACCCGCACCCTCAGGCCTCCTAGTCGGATTCGTCCAGCCATGACGGGAACTCCTACATATGTATATAGTATGCATATAGTATATCTTTTTTTAATGCCCACGCCCCAGCCCTATGGAAGTTCCCAGACTCACGGTCGAATCAGAGCTGTAGCTGCGGGCCTACCCCACAGCCACAGCAACGCGGGATCCTTAACCCACCAAGCGAGGCCAGGGGAGGGATCGAACCCACATCCTCACGGATCCTAGTCGGGTTCATTACCGCTGAGCCCTGATGGGAACTGCAGGGGACATCTTTTTTTTTTTTTTTTTTTTTTTTTTTAAGATGTAAGTTTGTTGTGGTTGTTGTGGTTGTTGGTTGTTGTTGTTGCTTTAGCTCGGCATACAGTGGGCTTGCTTACAATGTTGTGTTCGTTTCAGGTGTACAGTCAAGGGGATTCAGTGATCCATCTACATCCATCTATCCCTCCGTTCTTTTTCAGCGTCTTTTCCCCTCTAGGTGATTCCAGAATATTGGGCCATTCCTTCCTTGTGGGTGGGAACACCAGCGTGAAAAAAAACCATCACGGGGGAGTTCCTGTCGTGGCACCATGGAAGCGCATCCGACGAGGAACCTTTGCAGGGAAGGGTGTGGGTTCGATCCCTGGCCTCGCTCAGGGGGGCGGTAAGGATCCGGCAGGCAGTGCCGTGAGCTGTGGTGTCGGTCGCAGACGCGGCTCGGATCCCACATGGCTGTGCCTGTGGCGTAGGCCAGCAGCCGTAGCTCCGATTCAACCCCTCGCTTGGGAACTTCCATATGCCACGAGGGCAGCCCTAAAAAGCAGAGGGGGGAAAAGAAATCATGAGGGCGGGGGAGAGGGATCCATGAGGAGGATGGGATGAACATATACACACACAAAAGAGTCTCTATCCAATAGACGACGAACAGGGACCCCTACGCCACCTTCTGGAATCCAAACGCCAAAACCACAAAGCAGAGTTCCCGCCATGGCGCAGTGGAAATGAGTCCGACCAGGAACCATGAGGTTGCAGGTTCGATGCCTGTCCACCTCGCTCAGTGGGTAAAGGATCCGGTGTTGCCGTGAGCTGTGGTGTTGGTCCCAGACGCGGCTCGGACCTGGCATTCCTGTTTCTGTGGTGTAGGAGGTCAGCAGCTAAAGCCTCCGATTCGATCCGTCATCTGGGAACCTCCATATGCCGTGGGTGTGGCCCTCAACACACACACACACACACACACACACGCACGCACGCACGCACGCACACACGCACACGCACACGCACACGCACACACACACACACTCTGGAACCCCCTAAATGGGAGAAAACCGGACACAGTAGTTTTTTAGGGGTCCAGTCTCTGTGACAGGTGAGGATATCAGGCTTGCATCGAGGGAGGGAAGGCTTCACCCCACGCAGAAAACACACCCACCTACCCACCGACCGACCTTCCTTCCTTCTTTCCTTCCTTCCTTCCTTCCTTCCTTCATGAGAGAACAGTTGGATGACCCATCCTAAGTGTCGGTTGAATGAAGTCTAGTTACCAGGGTTCAGAGTGGGGGAGGGAGAGGGGTAGGAAGTCTGAAGCCTCTGGCGACTCTCCGAAATGTTCTCCCCCCAGGGTGACAGAGCCAGCAGGTCAGGCACTGCCTTCTCTAGAAACCTTCCTGCCCATGTCCAAGGGGGTGTGGGGGGTTGGGGGTGTGGGGCAGGGAGTGGGCCAGGGAGCCTGGAGAAACCCAGACCACCAAGCGGCCATTCTCCCATCGCCCCGACTGTTTGTTGAATGAACATAATGGACGTGATCCAAGTCTGCCACGCCGCCGCCGCCGCCGCCGCCGCCGCCACCACCACTTTCTCCATCATCTCCCCCACCCCCTTGCCTGCAGCCATCTTTGAAAAGGCTGCTGTTGTGGCTGCCTTTGCATGAAAGTGAGTGAGGACCCCTCCCTAATACGGAGTGTTTCAGTCCCTGGTGTCTCTGACAGCTCGCTCATGTATTGGTTGTGAACCATCTTGCCTTGAGGATTTGGAGGATTCGTGAACATTGCAGGAGCCATGGGAGCAGTGAAGTCCTTATCGCCAACCCGACACCCCCCCCCCCCAAATTTCGTGGCAGGGAGCACACTTTTCTTTCACCCAAGAGATTTATTTCCTGCTTTCTGAAGAGAGAAGGAAAGGAGGGTCAGAATGGTCCTCTGGTGTCTGGTGTCCTGTCCCTTTCATTGCACACACTCCTAGTGCCACTGCGGGAGGCACGTTCGGGGCGCGGGGTGGGGTGGGGGTGGGGGACCTGCTGCACGCACCCGCCCCTCACTTTCAAATGCGAAACTCAAGGAGGATGTGAATGTCCTCCATGCCACCGATCAGGTGAACGGGATGGCTTTCTAGGGAAATCCTGGTGTTTCCTTTCACTGCCATGACGAACACCCAGAAACAACCCTGTAAGTTCATACAACTTTGTCAGTCAACTGTATTCCAATAAAATGAAAAAGCAAGACACAGACACACCCACACGCACACACACACACACGCGCGCGCACACACGCACCCCAACCCAGAACCAAACACCCTCTCCTGAAATGGGGGGGCGGGCCCACCGGAGAATGAGCAAGAGAATTCCAGAGTCGGTAGGAAAGTGTCATCTGCAGCGGTGTGAAAAACCCCAAGCTCTTTTCTTCCTGTCAAGGTGAATAAACTTTGTTAATGGGAGTGGGTGCCCTCAGTGTGCCCTCCGAGAGGAAAGGCAGGGAGCATTTTCTCCCTGAAGAGCTTAGTGCTGTCATAGCACTGACGGACAGGATGAACGATCGGTGAGAGGTGGCAGCAGCAGTGGTGGCCGCCTGCACTGCCTGGGCGGATTGGAAACATAGACGAGCCACCAAGACTGCGTGTGACACCCCCGTGGGCCACCCCCCCCCCCCCCCGTCTGTACAGTGACAAGAGTCCTTTGGGGGAAAAGGGAGGGTGGGTGCTCTTCCAGTGTGTCTGTCTGCATTCACCAGGTGTGGGAGAGAAGACAGATGTTTGTTTCCACTATCGTTCGGAGGACTTGCCCAAGAGTACCACGTCCCCCCAAAGATAGCACCGGAAGAGAGATGCACGAGGTTTCTGAATGCATGCCGTGGGTGCTCCAGGCTGCCTCCAGGCCGCCCCCTCGCCCTCGCCCTCCCCCTCCCCCTTGCCAGAGGCAGACGTTCCTTGAAACAGCTGGCTTTGAACTTGGGCTTCTAGAGGAAGGTTTTTCTCCTGCTTTCAAGACGGGAAGAAGAGGGTGTCCGTCTCACATCCGTCCTTTCCAGAGGGCCCTGGATTCCAGATCCTCCACATGCCAGCGCCAAAGCCGAAGCGGTCGGTCTGGGGGTGCCCCATTCGGGTTCCCTCCCCACACACCTGCACGCGCGCGCGCACACACACACACACACACACACGCACGCACCGGGAACAGTGTGATCTCCCACGCCCCCGAAAAGCTTCAGAATGGCCTCAGTCCGAGGCAGTAGACCTATGTATGTCCTCACACCTGTTCAAATAATGTCTGCCCTCAGCCCCACCATCCCCTGCCTCTTTTAAGGACAAAGGCACTGTAGGTTTCCCTGGGGAAGGGAGACTCCATGGCATGTAAATCACAGTCTTAAGGAAAAGGATAATAGCATATGCCGGGGGGGGGGGGGGGGGGGGGAGAAAGAAGGGGGGGGAGGGGGGGGACCCGCGGTGGTGTGCTTGTGAGGGAGAGAGACAGAGACAGACAGGGAGGGACGGAGGATAGGCAGACAGTGAGAGGCAGAATCAGAGGGAGAAAGAGGAGGAGGGGAGAGAGACAGAGAAAGTGAAACAGAGCTAGGTATAGAGGACGCTGTGGCTGGGTCGGATTCTGCGTGTTCTCAGTGAAGTCGTCCTAAGGCCTCTGGAGGTCCAGATCACTGCTTGGGGCCGGAAGTCTGTCTGCCCTTCCCTACCCATCTGAAGAGCTGTGGTTTGGGCTTTCCAGCCGGGAACCCCTCTTTCTGCCTCTTTGTCCAACACACAAGGTTCGTGGGACCCAGAAATCCCATTCTGAGAGCACCCTAGGAACAGTCCTTTCCATACGGCGCAGGAGGCCCCTGTGCCAAGAGATCCAAAGTCTGGAGCCTCTGTTCTCCCCCCCCCCCCCCCTTCCCTCCACGGACAAAATCTTGCCTTGTATTCCTTTTTTTCTCAGGGACTCTGAAGGACATGTATCATTGTACAACCATGGGGAAGATGCTTCCATTCCCTCTGGAATGATGGATGTGGTCGCATGTCTCAAGGAGGCTCCAATTCTTTGAGCAGGACTCCCGATGGTGCCATCCCATCGTCCCTCCCCTCCCCTCCCCTCCGGCTCGCTCGGTCACGGTTCCCCTCCTTTTTCCTCCCCTCCAGGTTATCTTCAGGTCTGCCGCCCACTTGTAACTCCTCCCCCACTTGGAAGTGGCCTCTTCCGGCCCCGAACTTGGTCGTCCCAGGCCCACCCCGGGAGCCATCTGGCGGACCTTTTCGGAGACTATAAAAAGCAGCCTACGGCAGGGGGCGTCGCAGGACCAACGAACGCATCGGGATGGATCGCTGTGTGGCGACATGGATTCTCCAGGCAGGGCAGGCATAAGGCCTGGACTCTTTCCTCCTGGAGCCCATTTCTTCATCCGTGGCCTTGAAGACGAACCACGCCGACCACGGACCGTGGACCTTGGCCTTCACCTTTCATTTCCGAACGGCAGCCAGGGCATCCATTGTCACCACCGCGGAAAAGGTGTCCACAAAAAGGACAGGTGAGCACCTCCATGGCATGCAGTGTCATCGCCACCCCCACCCCGGCTTTAAAGGGTCCTCTTTCAAGTAATCACGTTGCCACAGCTGGGACTTGGATCGGATCCCTGGCTCCGGAACCCCATATGACCTGGGGCCGGCCAATGCATCCCTCCATAGCGTCCTAAATCCGTACATCGTTGATTCAGGACTTTCCCTCGTGGCACAGAGGAAACGAATCTGACCAGGAACCATGAGGTTGCGGGCTCCATCCTTCGCCTCACGCAGGGGGTTGAG
Organism: Sus scrofa; assembly: GCF_054392235.1. Classification (NCBI taxonomy): domain Eukaryota; kingdom Metazoa; phylum Chordata; class Mammalia; order Artiodactyla; family Suidae; genus Sus; species Sus scrofa. Next base: position 57,945,099 of record NC_139390.1, on the reverse strand, counting down.
ACGAGGCTCAGATCTGGCACGGCTGCGGCTCGGGCGTAGGCCAGCAGCCGTAACTCCAGTTCGACCCCTAGCCTGGGAAGCTCCATAGACCGTGGGTGC
>NC_139390.1:57915000-57932500 GCF_054392235.1 Sus scrofa | reverse complement strand
AGAAGCACATCACCCAGGGACACCCGCCCGGCCACGGCGGCCAGGGGGTGACACCCACACGAGGTGAGGCCATTTCAGGTCCCCGGTTGACGCGGGGGCGGGAGGGAGAGAGACATGGCACAGGCAAGGCAGGGCGGTCACCTGTTCGGGGCAGGGGGAGGGCCGGCAGCACCGGGGAAGGGCGGCAATGCACACGGGGCAAGGGCTGTGGGGCAGGGACGCGGGTGCCTGCCCAGGGAGAGGAGAAAGGACCCAGGCACGCCAGGCAAACCAGCACGGGGTCACACCACCACACACACGAGGGCAGTCCCATGACACCTGGGACACCAGGCGGCCTCAGTCGCCCCAGAGCACTCCACGACCCGGCCCCACCAACCAGGGCCCCATGTGCAAAGGCTTCCCCCCCCCTGCCACGTGGGGGGGGTTCGTCCGCCTCATCTCACCCATCCGTCCATCTTTCCACCCTCATCTCATCCGTCCTTCACCTAGTCCACCCTCCAGGGCCTGACGCCTGGGGGAAACGCTCCTGAGCGAGGCGGCCCGAACCATGCTCGCTCACCACCTCCACACCACCAGCTGCGACCCCAGGCGAGTGCGGGAAGAACCGACGGGCGGCTCGCAGCGGGGGAGGCAGGGGCAGAGGCCGCCGGGGGACGGGGCGCATCCCCCTCCTCCACTTCCCCTTCCAAGGGGAGGGGCACCACGCGCCCACGCAGCACACAGCCCGGCGCTGGACGCCAAAACCCGGCCCGGCCCGGCGTGACCCTCCCCCAACTCGGAGGGGGGAGGCACAGGCCGCATTAGGCAAAAGAGCAGCGCTTGGCCCCCACCGCGGGGGCCAGCGCACCCCTCGCGCGAGGGCGGCTCTTGCCCACACGCTGTGGCAAGTAGCGCCGGCAGCTACTGCCCTGCAGACTTCAGGAGGGGCGGCGGCTGGGGGGTCCAGGTACCCCAAGGCCCCCCTCTCAGATCGCTAGAGAAGGCTTTCTCACCGAGGGCGCGTCGTGCCCCACACACCATCGCTCGCCCCTTCGGGGACCCACGGGAGTGGGAACACTCCCAAAAAGTGGGAAGTCAGAAGGGGGGGGGGTCTGCGGTATGGGTAAAGCACACAGCCCATGTGAGCGTCCACGGTCAGAGCCGGGAGGGCAAGAGTCTGTGCTGCCACCAGGCTTGCCTTTCAGACTTTTCCACGTGGGTGGAGGGATGCCACGTCCGGAAAGCCAGACGGGGACCCCCCCTTCACATCTCCCGGCCCACCGCGGTCGCTCTCACGACCACATGCAGCCTTCCCGGTCAAGGGAGAAGCATGGGGCGTGCCACTCAAGGGCCAAGGGCTGCCCTCACTGGCACACAGTGAGGGAGACCCATGACAAGGGGTCCACCTGAGCCCCTCCCGGGGAGGGGACACAAGCTTCCCCTGCCTTACCGTCTCGACCCCCTCCCCTGAGCTTTAGGAAGCTGCTCGTGGGGCACGCCACCACCACAGTGGGGACCCGAGGGGACTCACCGCTGGGAGAGGAAAACGACACCACCGCTCGGCCTCGGGCATCTGACAGGCAACCCGGAGTACTCCAGGGGCACCACAGAGGACCAGGGGAGGCACGCTCACGCACCCGCAGGGATGCGAAGCATGGCAGCGAGGGAGGCCTCCCCCCACTTTGGGGAGGGACCGCTCGCAAGGCACACGCCAAGGAGGCAAAGCGAGAATGCCTGCTGCGTCCCAAAGGACCCAGGCCCCCCCCCCCGACTGACACCCGAAGGCAGCAGGGCGGGAGACCAGAGGTCAGGCTGGAGGCCGCACCCCTGCCTTCCCCCACACCACCCGCAGGTGGGGGAGGAGCAGCGAGGGGCCCGCGACAGAATGAGAGGCGCGGCCCAACTCACCATGAGCGGCCGTCCCTCACCTGGCGCGGCTTAAGCCCAAGCCCAGGAGAGCGCCACATCACCACATCGATCAGTCCTGGCAGAGCCAGGGAAGAGCCCAGAAGAGGGGAGGGAGGGAGGGAGGGAGGGAGGGCCAGCAAAGACAATCACCACGGGGGCCTGCTTCAGCTTCACCGGCCCCCCCTCCTCCTCCTCCTCCTCCTCCTCCCCTTCCTCTCTCAGGGGAGAGACAGCGGCTGACAACCCCGGGAGGGAGAATGCCTGACACGTGGCACGGAGCCAACAGGGTGGGGTTGTTCCAGCCGAGCCGCCGGGTGCCCGCAGCAGGGAGGCACACAGGGTAGAAGACCCCACAGGGCCACGCGCCCTGCCGCCCTCGGGTCAGCCAAAGACCGGAGGGGACACCGCAGCATGGGCCAGCTGGATGCACAAGCGAGAGCCGGCGCACAGGCCCAGGCGAGCGGCCCCCACGCGGGGTGCAAAGGGCAGGGTCAGGCCTTGGACAGCAGCCGAAAGCCCAAAGCCCCCCACGTGCATCCAGAGGCCCAAGGTCTCCAGCGACAGGCGCTGAAGAGGATCGTGTCAGCATCTACCTGGTGACAGAAAAGGCCTATTTCGGCCGCGAAAAATGTCCATGCCCAGCAGCGGGGCCCACCCACAGGACGTGGGGGTATCCCCGGAACCCCCATCCGGACACTTGTCCCCCAGCCCTGCCCTAGAGTCGCCAGACCCAGCGCTCTCAGGGCCATCTGGTCGACCCGGGGAGCGTGACCGCAAGGAAGGGACAGGGACAGGAAGGAGGTGGAGCCGGCCGGCCAGCCGGGGAAGCCCTTCCCGGCTTGCCCACGCGGGCAGGTATCGGTCTGTCCGGAGCTCCAGACGGGGACTTGGCTCCCCCAAAATCCAGGACACACCATCCAGCTCAGGCCGGTCCCCACCTCCCGACAGATCGACCGACCGACAGGGAAACACTCCGAGGGCGGGGGGGCGGGGGGGGGGGGAATGAGAGCGTGGGAAACGAAGTCTTGTCCAACGACCGGGACCCTACATGGGCACGCCTCAGGCCCAGGTGCACCCTTCCCGGCCACACCCGGGAGCAGGGGGCCGGCGGGGTACCATCCACCATCTCCGGATCCATCAGGACTTGGAAAAAAAATGTTTCCACGGAGGCGCCTCCGACGAACGGACCCCGCGAAGGAAGGCGCCGGGGCCCGAGCCACCCTTTCCGCTCCACCCCTCACGGCTTGTGCCGGTCTAGACCTCGTCAGTACGACTCCGCACGGGCCGGCGGTAGCCATCAGTCGGGGGGCAGGGGGGGAGGGACCCATGCCGGCATGACGACCGGGAAACAAGCGTGCCGGCCACCGAGCCTGTCGCGCCCTCCAACGCCCTCACAGCGCACAGCCCGGGCCGCTCCTCACTTCGGGGATGAGAGGCTGGAGGGACGGCGGGCGGGAGTCATTCACGCTCCAAAGGGCGACCCGGGACAAGGCCAGGCCACCCGAGCACAGGCAGTCCCGGGCGCCGCACACCCTCTCCCCTCGCTAGGGAGGCGGCCCGGCCCAGGCCTGGTCGGTCCCCGGGGCCGGAGCGGCAAGAGCGGATGCTGGTCGACCCGGCCAGGCGGCCCCAGAACCTGCCTGGGGAGCGCGGTGACAGTCACTCCCTCACAGGCCTGCACGCCCAATCTCCGGTGAGAGAGGGACACTCCCAGGCCTCTGAGCCACCGGAGCTGTCGCCGCCAGTGTCGCCAGCCTCCCGGAACTCTGACTCAGGCCGGATGGCTGAGTCACATCCCTCGCGAAGGTCCCCAAAGCTGCAGAGGGAAGGGACGATATAAAAGCGGACACTAGATGGCACGCGACAACCGCCACCAACGTCACCAGGACAGATCCGGAAGGCCGGCCGGCCGGCGGCGACACAACGACACAGCGCCGGCCACCCAAATGCCCGAGCTCTTCCCGGGGCCGAGGCGCCAGGCGTCCTGCACGACCGCGAGGCTTCCACTACGGAGCTGCCTCCTGGCAAGGCACTGCGTGGCGTGATGGCAGCAGATGGAAAGAGGGGGGCGGCGGCGGCGGCGGCGGCGGCGGCGGGGAAGGAGCTGGGAAGAGGTTCTCGCTGTTGCCTAGAAGGAGCCGCGCTCGCTCCCCCAAGCATGTCCCTTCCTGGGCTTGGGAATTCCAGAGAGAAGCCGGCGCGGTGAGGGTGGCACTAGCGAGAGAGATCTCAGGTTCCCCTCCACCTTCTCTTCTCTCCCCCACCCCCACCCCACCTCCCTGCACGGAGCTGGAGGAGGGAGGGAGAGAGGGAGGGCGGGAGGGTAGGCGGGGACTGGCAAAAACGAAACCCGGCAAGCTCTCGGAGAACGACAACGCAGGAGTCGGTATACCTGCCACCCTTACCGACGGAGACGGTCTGTCAAAAGCAGACAAGCAAAGCCCAGAAGCTTAGGAAGGGAGAGAAGGATACAGTCGATCCTAGGAAAGTGGAAATGAAAATCTCTCTCTGCATAGACTGAGACAAAGTCCAAAGAGAACAAATGGCTGCCTGGGGCAAATGCTCTGGTGGTCAGGTCATAGAAACATGGATTTCAGCATGACTGACCAACCACAACGGAGGGAAAGTACAACGCAACACTATGAGTGTGTGTGTATGTGTGGGGGGGTGAACTGAAATCTCATCCAAAACAAAACAAAACAAAACAAAAAAAGGAAAACAACCCCCCCCCCAAAAAAAACCCAAAAAACAACAACAGATGAAGAAGAAGAAGGAAGCCCACGACCAACAGGGTCAAGGCTCCTGCTTTCTCACCGCGGTGGCTCTGGTTGCCCCTGTGTGGTGCAGGTTCCATCTCTGGCTCAGGAAAAACTTCCACTTGCTGCCCGTGTGTGTGGCCAAAAAGTAAAACATAAAGCTGAAACAGGAGGGAGAGGGGGTGGAGAAAACCCGAAACAAACAATAAACTTTGCAAGTCTCAGGATTGCCATCCTGGGGTAGTGGAAACAAATCCGACCAGGAACCATGAGGTTGCAGGTTTGATCCCTGGCTCACTTGTTGGGTTAAGGATCTGGCATTGCCGTGAGCTGTGGTGTCTGTCACAGACGCGGCTCGGATCCCGCGTGGCTGTGCCTGTGGTGTAGGCCGGCAGGTAAGGCTCCGAACTGACCCCTAGCCTGGGAACCTCCATGTGCTGCGGGTGTGGCTCCCCCCCAAAAAAAAACCAGAAAGAGAGAGAGAGAGAGAGAGAGAGAGAAGGAAAGAAAGAAAGAAAGAAAGAAAAGAGAAAGAAAGAGAGAGAGAGAGAGAGAGAGAGAGAAAGAAAGAGAAAGAAAGAAAGGAAGGAAAGAGAAAGATAGAGAGAGAGAGAGAGAGAGAGAAAGAAAGAAAGAAAGAAAGAAAGAAAGAAAGAAAGAAAGAAAGAAAGAAAGAAAAAGAAAGGAGAAAGAAAGGAAGGAAAGAGAAAGAAAGAAAGAAAAGAAAAAGAAAGAGAGAGAGAGAAAAGAAAGAAAGGAAGAAAGGAAGGAAGGAAAGAAAAAGAAGGAAAAAGAAATCCATCTCGGAGTTCCCGCTGTGCCTAGGTCACAGCTGAGCCTCAAGTTCGATCCCTGGCACAGGAAAGGCAGTGCAGCAGGAAAAAAAAAAAAAAAAAAAGAACAACTCCATCTTGCTGGTTGGGCAGGGGAGATGCAATTGCCGGATGACATTCCACAACTCTGCCAAACTGGCAAAACCACGACGCACTTAGTACAGGAGTCATTGAAGACATGGATGTGAAAGCATCTTCTTGCTATCGATTCATTTCCCACAATCCCAGGAAGAGCCATTGGAACAGGGCTCCCATTCTTGGCACGATATCTTTTCTATGTGTGGGTGGACGCATCTTTTCTCATGGTTGTTTTCCTTTTGACCAAATTTAACTTCAGCCTCCACCATGTCATCTTTTGGGCTCTCAAGCCTGCCATGAGAATATGGTCACCAAAGTCCTCGCCCAGAGGCACCTTTGCCCACCACCAGTGCCGCCGTCTCCCCCCACCTCCTCCTCCTCCTCCTCCTCCTCCTCCTCCTCCTCCTCCTCCTCCTCCTCCTCCTCCTCCTCCTCCTCCTCCTCCTCCAACCCCCGCCAAGCACCCCCCCCCCCCACCCCGCTTTGTATTGTTCAGCTGTCTTGCACTGGTCTCTCACACGGTGGCGGTGTGGTCCTATGCATGATTCCCAACCACATTCAAGTGGACTTCCGGGATCATCATTTTCTGTTTCCTAACTGCACTTTCGTCGTTCTTAGGAGGTTTGCTTCCCTTCCCCCCCCACCCCCCCCCCACCCCGCGCGCGCGCACGCTTGGTGTTGAATCGGAGCTGCATCTGCTAGCCTGAGCCACAGCCACAGCAACGGCGGGATCCGAGCCACATCTGAGACCTTATGCCACAGCTCGCGGAAAAATGCCAGATCCTTAAACCCCTGAGCGAGGTCAGGGATCAAACCTGCCACCTCGTGATTCCTAGTCCGATTCGTTTCCGCCGCGCCATGACAGGAATTCCTTCCTGTGTTCTTTTGGGTCATGGTTGTTTCCAGCTCCACAGAATTCCTCCCCGTGCTCATGTGACATCTGGGATGTGGCGGGTTGGGGGGGGGGGGGCAAGGTTTCGTTCCCCTACAGTCATGCCTTGAAAAAAGTCGTGTACAACGTTTCACATTCCAGATCCAGAAGCTGAATCCGCAGCCGGTTCCATCTCATGAAACCGATCTCCCAGCCCAGGAAAACCAAAGGTCGTGGTTGGAGCCCGTGATAAACCCCAGGTCTGAGTCCCGAGCACTGCTGCTCAGGGAAGATTTCGAGGTGTCAGGGTCCAAGGATCCTCCTGGGCACTTGGAAATGTCTCCGATGTGTGCAGGCAGGCATGAGGATGAGAAGGGGCTAAAGAGGGGCAGAGGGTGGTGATCTCTTGTCGGTGGATGTCAAGGGTTGGCGCTTCCTTTTGTGGATCTCCCGGAAAAGTCAAATGTGGGAGAAAAACTGGACCCGTGAGTTCGAGGAGAGGGATGGCCAGAGAAAACCAGAAGAATTCCATCTGCCGACCATTGGGTAGGTAGGAGGGCAAAAACCGAAACCTCGAGCATGACATGAACAGAACCACATGCTTCTAGCCACCCATAAACCCCGTAAGATAAGATCGTTTCTGCTGAGATACCCTCTCCCTCCCCCCACCCACCCAGGGCGAAGGATCCCTGGGTGGTGGCAGAGGGGCGGCAGCAGTCAGTGGCAGTGGCGGCGGGCATGGAACTTCCACAGGCCCTGGGGACACACCCCCCGCCCCCAGAAACCCCTAGAAGCTTGGAATTCTGATGTCTGTGGTGTGATGACCATAAACACTGGCTTTTGTGCCATGTCTGCTAGAAGATATGGTTTCCATGACAAATAAAGTGATTTTTAGCAAGTTTTTCTCCACTTGAGATGTATTGAAAATACGTCTTCATTCAGGGGGAGGTAGGTGTAGGTGACAGACGTGGCCGCTCAGCTCAGATCGGGTGATCTGGCAGGGCATAGCTCTGGCTGAGGTGCAGGCCAGCAGCTACAGCTCCGATTCTTCGACCCCTAGCCCAGGGAACTTCCATATCCCAAGGGTGCACTCCTAAAAAACAAAAAACAAAATGAACAACACACAAAGAGGGAGCATCTCATCGATGGCAGACCAAATTCCAATGTATATGTATACGTGTACATAGGTATGTACGTATGGATGTGTGTGTGTATGTGTATATTATCGAGAGAGAGAGAGAGAGAGAGAGAGAGAGAGAGAGAGAGAGAGAGGATTTTTTAGAGCCATAACTGTGGCATACGGAAGTTCCCAAACCAGGGTTCGAACCGGCATACATGGATACTAGTCGGGTTTGTTACCACTGAGCCACAACAGGAACTCCCCACATTCCAATATTTAATGAGAAAATACATTTTTGATGCTTTAGGCAACCCTGCAAACACCCTTATTTAAGTGACTGGACTTAACAAAAAGGAATCCCTAGCACCTAGTAACAGAACAAAGATAAAGAAACACAAGGCAGGAATTCCCGTTGTGGCTCGGTGGAAACGAACCCGACTAGCATTGACCCCTAACCTGGGAACCTACAAAATGGCACATGTGAAGCCCTAAAAGAAGACTACACACACACACACACACACACACACACACACACACACGGCACAGACAGATGCGAAAGGAAAAGAAAAGGAAGGAAAAAAGAAAAGGGAAGAAAGAGAGAAATGAACAGGCAGAGCAAGCCATTGTGAATGATCTCTAGGGACAGATATTTTTCTCCAAGCATAATTTTATTTTTCCCCAAGTGATACCAGACCTTCTCTCTCTCTCTCTCTCTCTCTCTCTCTCTCTCTCTCACACACACACACACACACACACTCTCCCTCCCTCTCTCTCTCTCTTTGAAAAAATTTATGTATTTAGTGGAGTTCCCATTGTGACTCAGCAGGTAGGAATCTGACTAGCATCCATGAGAGTGCTGGTTTGATCCCTGGCCTCGCTCAGTGGGTGAAAGATCTGGCATTGCCCTGAACTGTGGTGTAGGTTGCAGACACAGATCGGACCTGGTGTTGCTGTGTCTGTGGTGTAGGCCAGTGGCTCAAGCTCTGATTCCCTAGCCTGGGAACCTCCGTGTGCCGTGAGTGCCACCCGAAGAAAGCAAGGGTAAAAAAAAAAAAAAAAAAAGAAACATAAAAACCTGGATTGGGGAGATCCCATTGTGGCTCATTGGTAACAAAGCTGAGGAGCACCCACGAGGATGCAGATTCGATCCTGGGGTGGGGGGGTGGGGTGCTGGTGCTGGTGGTGCTGAGGTGTGTGCGTGTGGGGTGATAAATAGGTTACCTCTGGCTTCTGGGGGGTGAGAGTCAGCATGGTTTTCCTGCACCTGCTGCTCCTGGGCAATTATTTAGTTTTGGTTTCTTGTTCCTTTGTTTTTGTGGTCCTGCATTGTGGTGAGTACTGGTGTAAGTGGCAGGTTCCTATTTGATCCGACATTTCTTTGGCTCTGGTGTCGGTTGACAGCCATGGTCATGACTGGTGGTGGCTGTTAAGTCTCCAGGAGTTCCACGCAACATTCTGATTGTCTTTCTTCCTTGGGCTTTGGCTGCAGCCTCCCCCTACCCCCTACCCCCCCCCCCCCCCCGCATCATATGGAGGTTCCCGGGCTAGGGGCCGAATCAGACCTACAACTGCTGGGGCGTATGCCACAGTCACAAGCACCATCATATCCAAGCTGCGTCTGCAACCTACACCGCAGCGCAAGGTGATGCCACCAGATCCTAAACCCACTGTGGAAGGCCTGGGATCGAACCTGCAACCTCATGGTTCCTGGTTGGATTCCTTTCCACTATTCCACGACGGGAACTCCTGGGCTTTGGCTTTTGACAGGTGGAGGGACACAGCTTTCTGAAACGGTGGGGCCAGGGCAAGGCATAGAAACATAAGATGGATGTGAGCCTGCGCCTATTCTTTTCTCGTGTGCTGGGAAGATAAGGTGGCTCTTGCCAGCTGGGATTTCATTTCCCCACAAACGATCAGGCTCTTAAGGTATCAGGCAGGGAAGAGGGAGAGTCAGAGTTCCCATTGTGGCTCAGTGGTTAATGAATCTGACTAGGAACCATGAGGTTGCAGGTTCCATCCCTGGCCTTGCTCAGTGGGTTAAGGATCCAGCATTGCCGTGAGCTGTGGTGCAGGTTGCAGATGTGGCTCAGATCCCGCGTTGCTGTGGCTCTGGTGTAGGCCAGCGGCTACAGCTCCGATTGGACCCCTGGCAGGGGAACTTCCATATGCCGCAGGAGCGGCCCTAGAAAAGGCAAAAAGCCGAAGGTGGGGGGGGGGGGGGGACAGAAGAAGAGTGAGAATCACGGTCGGAAGAACATGGGGAAATCGGTGCTAGGTGCCTGGGTGTGTGAGTTCACACGGAATGCTAACCCAGACCCCTGGCCAGCCACATTTGGGGTATCTATCAACTTGACTCTCCACTCTCCAGCTCACCTGGGTGGTGCTGCCCTGCCCTGCCCTGCTCATGTAAGACCTGGCTCCTCCAGGGATGGCTTTGCACCAGAGGGAGACGGGGCAAAGTCACTGAGCTTAAGGTAATTTCTCCAAGAGAGACTCTGGGAGAAGGAGACCAGCTGGGTTTCTGTGTGTTCATTTTTCTTCCTGTCTGCTTGTTTGGTGCAGGCCAGTCCATGTGCCGAGACATTCAGAAACTCTGTACTAGCTGAGACTCAGACCTTGTTCCGAAATAAGCAAAGGGACTTTGAGCTGGGATCACTCCCTGACAAGTAGCTAGCAAAGAAGTTTCCCGTAGCTCTCAGGCCCCATCCCCGCCCTCAGGCGGGTGGGCGTGGGGAGGGGGTGGGGGGGGAGGGGAGGGGCTCGTTCAGGCAGGCAGGCAGGCAGGCAGGCAGGCAGGCAGGCAGGCGCTGGTTCATTAGTCCCGCACCCCCCCACTCCCGGCCCCAGCTGCCCGCCCCACCCCCCACCCCCGGCCGCCATCCCTGCTGCGCCGCCTCTCGCTTCCCAAATCGCCTGGACTCACGCCCGGGAAGGGGGGGAGGGGAGATCAGGAAGATCCAGGCCTCAGGGCCTGGGTTCAATCACTTCATTCAAATGCAGAAACTCTCCAGTCAAGTCAGAGGTGGTGACTTTTCCTGGAGCTTCTCTTTAGGGAAAGTGTTTTTTTTCCCCTCTTTCCCCAATTTCCCTACCCTCAGGCTGCCCCTCGCAGACTGCATGGAGGGGGGTGGGGGAGGATGTGTGCACGAAACTCGCCTCGTGTCAGGCCAAAGGAGCCCCCGCCATTTCCCAACCCGGGAAACCCCGCAAAACTTCTGGAGCATGTTGGCCTTGGTGTGGGAATGGACATCTTCACTTGCCATCTTCCTTTGCACGAGGAGGAGATTTTCATCTCCTGCTGTCTGGGGGCCAGAAAGGAGGGCCAGAGTGTCCCTTTGGTGTGGGCCGGTCCTTAAGTCATTTTACCTCACAGGAATCACCCACACAGGGCATGGAGACACGTTTGGGGTCCGCCTCCTCCGAAACGTCCCGGGAAACCTCACGTGTGAAAAACTGAGCTGGGGAGGTCCCATCGTGGTGCAGAAGTGGAAATAAATGCAACTAGGAACCATGAGGTGGCAGGTTCCATGCTCAGCCTCGCTCACTGGGTTACGAATCCCACGTTGCCATGAGCTGTGGGTAGAGGAGAGTGAGAAGGAGAGGGAGGGAGGGGGAAGGGAGAGATCCTCCATTTATGGAACTGGTTTCCTTGTTTTGAGATGACGTCGCTTTGGTGAAACAGTTGTCAGATGGCCTCTCAAAAGGCGGTGATGTGGATGGGCTCCCCGAACCAGGCCCACAGAAACCAAAGGAACGAAGGGGTTAATCCTTGGAGCCAGAGTTCCCTCCTCTGAAACTGAAACCAAGCTCAAGCCCGGGAGTGCTGGTGTGTTGGAGCCAGAGACATTGTTACAGCTAAAAGCTACTTTGAAATAGTCTCCATTAGGTTATGGCTTGCCTTGGCCCACGAACTTATGACTAATGACTACTGTCGAGTCAGAGTTGTAGTGAACCTGGTGTTTTCTCTACCCTTGAAACACTCCCTAAGGATTGCGCCCCCCCCCCCACCCCGTGGATGAGCAATCTTCACTCCGGAGAGAAGGTCAAAATGCCATAACCCCAAAGACACTAGAAACATTCCATGGACCACCTGACTCCAGCCTTGATGACTTTGAAATGGTCTATCCTAATCTCCTATCCAGGGAGAATGCAAGCACCCTGATGCTTCTAGACAGCTCCGCCACCCCCATGCCCACCATTAAGCTAAACCTATAGAACCCCTTGCTATCCCCTCTCAAGGGAGGACACAGTTTTGAGGTCCTTAGCCTGCTGTGGCCTCCTTAGCCTGGCAAAGCAATAAAGCTGTTCTTTATGCTTCACCCAAAACTCTGTCTCTGAGACTTAATTGGAGCTGGAGTACCAAGGCCGGTTTGGGCTGCCAAACTTTCCTGGAACTTTCAAACTGTTACATATGAAGAACGGAGCCGGTGACTCTGTGTGTGTGTGCGTGTACGTGTGAGAGAGACACAGAGAGACAGACAGAGACAGTGAGTGAGACAGAGAGAGACAGAGGGAAGAGAGAGGGAGAGGGGAAAGTCCCTTCAGTCTTTTGTTTTCTCGGTTTGTTTGTTTGTTTGTTTGTTTTGTCTTTTTGCCATTTCTTGGGCCGCTCCCATGGCATATGGAGGTTCCCAGGCTAGGGGTCGAATCGGAGCCATAGCTGCCAGCCTACGCCAGAGCCACAGCAACGTGGGATCTGAGCCGTGTCTGCGACCGACACCACAGCTCACGGCAACGCTGGATCCTTAACCCACTGAGTGAGGGCAGGGATCGAACCCACAACCTCACGGTTCCTAGTCGGATTCGCTCACCACGGAGCCATGACGGGAACGCCCCTTCAGTCTTTTGAAAGGCCCCTCTGAGAATGCCGTCAGGTGTTGGGGCCAACTTTCCGAGGGGCTCTTAGAGAAATGAACACAGGGTGATGGTTTCACTCTCAGAGACCATTTCTCTGATGTGTTCATCGAGGGACTCCACGGGCTTCCGTTTTCAGGGCCTCGGGACAAGCGATACGTGTTCTCATCCGCAAGGATGCCAGGTCCAAAGGGTGGGAGAAAATGGGAAACGCTGATGAAGAGAGTTGTAGCCAGAGATGGAAGGCAACTGGAAAAACTTCAGGATCCAGTCCAGTTTTCCAGCCACTGAGTTTCTGATTTCTGGAAGGATTTGGGTAGGGAGGAAAAGGTCAAGGATTCTCCATCCCTCTGACAGAGGTATAAGTTACAAAGTAGATGTACAACTTTTGAGAAAAAAACGAACAAACAAAGAAACAACCAAACAAACAATTTTTGTCCCTTTGTCTTTATCAGGAAAAGTGAAAGATGGAGAGAGGGAGGGAGGGAGGGAGGGAGGGAGGGTGGGTTGGATGGATGGATGGATGGATGGATTTGGGGGGCGGGGAGAAGATTCTTAGATCCTAATGACCCAATGCTTTCTCTAGTCCTGGGCCTTTAGGTGATATATCTATATCTATATATCTATATCTATCTGTATACACACACACACACACACACACACACACACACACACACACACACGTAGTTATTTTCTGTTTCTAGGGCTGCACCCATGGCACATGGAGGTTCCCAGGCTAGGGGTCCAATCGGAGCCGTAGCCACCGGCCTACACCAGAGCCAGCACAACGCGGGATCCGAGCCCTGTCTGCGACCTACACCAGAGCTCACGGCAACACCCGATCCTGAACCCAACGAGCGAGGCCAGGGATCGAACCCGCACCCTCAGGCCTCCTAGTCGGATTCGTCCAGCCATGACGGGAACTCCTACATATGTATATAGTATGCATATAGTATATCTTTTTTTAATGCCCACGCCCCAGCCCTATGGAAGTTCCCAGACTCACGGTCGAATCAGAGCTGTAGCTGCGGGCCTACCCCACAGCCACAGCAACGCGGGATCCTTAACCCACCAAGCGAGGCCAGGGGAGGGATCGAACCCACATCCTCACGGATCCTAGTCGGGTTCATTACCGCTGAGCCCTGATGGGAACTGCAGGGGACATCTTTTTTTTTTTTTTTTTTTTTTTTTTTAAGATGTAAGTTTGTTGTGGTTGTTGTGGTTGTTGGTTGTTGTTGTTGCTTTAGCTCGGCATACAGTGGGCTTGCTTACAATGTTGTGTTCGTTTCAGGTGTACAGTCAAGGGGATTCAGTGATCCATCTACATCCATCTATCCCTCCGTTCTTTTTCAGCGTCTTTTCCCCTCTAGGTGATTCCAGAATATTGGGCCATTCCTTCCTTGTGGGTGGGAACACCAGCGTGAAAAAAAACCATCACGGGGGAGTTCCTGTCGTGGCACCATGGAAGCGCATCCGACGAGGAACCTTTGCAGGGAAGGGTGTGGGTTCGATCCCTGGCCTCGCTCAGGGGGGCGGTAAGGATCCGGCAGGCAGTGCCGTGAGCTGTGGTGTCGGTCGCAGACGCGGCTCGGATCCCACATGGCTGTGCCTGTGGCGTAGGCCAGCAGCCGTAGCTCCGATTCAACCCCTCGCTTGGGAACTTCCATATGCCACGAGGGCAGCCCTAAAAAGCAGAGGGGGGAAAAGAAATCATGAGGGCGGGGGAGAGGGATCCATGAGGAGGATGGGATGAACATATACACACACAAAAGAGTCTCTATCCAATAGACGACGAACAGGGACCCCTACGCCACCTTCTGGAATCCAAACGCCAAAACCACAAAGCAGAGTTCCCGCCATGGCGCAGTGGAAATGAGTCCGACCAGGAACCATGAGGTTGCAGGTTCGATGCCTGTCCACCTCGCTCAGTGGGTAAAGGATCCGGTGTTGCCGTGAGCTGTGGTGTTGGTCCCAGACGCGGCTCGGACCTGGCATTCCTGTTTCTGTGGTGTAGGAGGTCAGCAGCTAAAGCCTCCGATTCGATCCGTCATCTGGGAACCTCCATATGCCGTGGGTGTGGCCCTCAACACACACACACACACACACACACACGCACGCACGCACGCACGCACACACGCACACGCACACGCACACGCACACACACACACACTCTGGAACCCCCTAAATGGGAGAAAACCGGACACAGTAGTTTTTTAGGGGTCCAGTCTCTGTGACAGGTGAGGATATCAGGCTTGCATCGAGGGAGGGAAGGCTTCACCCCACGCAGAAAACACACCCACCTACCCACCGACCGACCTTCCTTCCTTCTTTCCTTCCTTCCTTCCTTCCTTCCTTCATGAGAGAACAGTTGGATGACCCATCCTAAGTGTCGGTTGAATGAAGTCTAGTTACCAGGGTTCAGAGTGGGGGAGGGAGAGGGGTAGGAAGTCTGAAGCCTCTGGCGACTCTCCGAAATGTTCTCCCCCCAGGGTGACAGAGCCAGCAGGTCAGGCACTGCCTTCTCTAGAAACCTTCCTGCCCATGTCCAAGGGGGTGTGGGGGGTTGGGGGTGTGGGGCAGGGAGTGGGCCAGGGAGCCTGGAGAAACCCAGACCACCAAGCGGCCATTCTCCCATCGCCCCGACTGTTTGTTGAATGAACATAATGGACGTGATCCAAGTCTGCCACGCCGCCGCCGCCGCCGCCGCCGCCGCCACCACCACTTTCTCCATCATCTCCCCCACCCCCTTGCCTGCAGCCATCTTTGAAAAGGCTGCTGTTGTGGCTGCCTTTGCATGAAAGTGAGTGAGGACCCCTCCCTAATACGGAGTGTTTCAGTCCCTGGTGTCTCTGACAGCTCGCTCATGTATTGGTTGTGAACCATCTTGCCTTGAGGATTTGGAGGATTCGTGAACATTGCAGGAGCCATGGGAGCAGTGAAGTCCTTATCGCCAACCCGACACCCCCCCCCCCCAAATTTCGTGGCAGGGAGCACACTTTTCTTTCACCCAAGAGATTTATTTCCTGCTTTCTGAAGAGAGAAGGAAAGGAGGGTCAGAATGGTCCTCTGGTGTCTGGTGTCCTGTCCCTTTCATTGCACACACTCCTAGTGCCACTGCGGGAGGCACGTTCGGGGCGCGGGGTGGGGTGGGGGTGGGGGACCTGCTGCACGCACCCGCCCCTCACTTTCAAATGCGAAACTCAAGGAGGATGTGAATGTCCTCCATGCCACCGATCAGGTGAACGGGATGGCTTTCTAGGGAAATCCTGGTGTTTCCTTTCACTGCCATGACGAACACCCAGAAACAACCCTGTAAGTTCATACAACTTTGTCAGTCAACTGTATTCCAATAAAATGAAAAAGCAAGACACAGACACACCCACACGCACACACACACACACGCGCGCGCACACACGCACCCCAACCCAGAACCAAACACCCTCTCCTGAAATGGGGGGGCGGGCCCACCGGAGAATGAGCAAGAGAATTCCAGAGTCGGTAGGAAAGTGTCATCTGCAGCGGTGTGAAAAACCCCAAGCTCTTTTCTTCCTGTCAAGGTGAATAAACTTTGTTAATGGGAGTGGGTGCCCTCAGTGTGCCCTCCGAGAGGAAAGGCAGGGAGCATTTTCTCCCTGAAGAGCTTAGTGCTGTCATAGCACTGACGGACAGGATGAACGATCGGTGAGAGGTGGCAGCAGCAGTGGTGGCCGCCTGCACTGCCTGGGCGGATTGGAAACATAGACGAGCCACCAAGACTGCGTGTGACACCCCCGTGGGCCACCCCCCCCCCCCCCCGTCTGTACAGTGACAAGAGTCCTTTGGGGGAAAAGGGAGGGTGGGTGCTCTTCCAGTGTGTCTGTCTGCATTCACCAGGTGTGGGAGAGAAGACAGATGTTTGTTTCCACTATCGTTCGGAGGACTTGCCCAAGAGTACCACGTCCCCCCAAAGATAGCACCGGAAGAGAGATGCACGAGGTTTCTGAATGCATGCCGTGGGTGCTCCAGGCTGCCTCCAGGCCGCCCCCTCGCCCTCGCCCTCCCCCTCCCCCTTGCCAGAGGCAGACGTTCCTTGAAACAGCTGGCTTTGAACTTGGGCTTCTAGAGGAAGGTTTTTCTCCTGCTTTCAAGACGGGAAGAAGAGGGTGTCCGTCTCACATCCGTCCTTTCCAGAGGGCCCTGGATTCCAGATCCTCCACATGCCAGCGCCAAAGCCGAAGCGGTCGGTCTGGGGGTGCCCCATTCGGGTTCCCTCCCCACACACCTGCACGCGCGCGCGCACACACACACACACACACACACGCACGCACCGGGAACAGTGTGATCTCCCACGCCCCCGAAAAGCTTCAGAATGGCCTCAGTCCGAGGCAGTAGACCTATGTATGTCCTCACACCTGTTCAAATAATGTCTGCCCTCAGCCCCACCATCCCCTGCCTCTTTTAAGGACAAAGGCACTGTAGGTTTCCCTGGGGAAGGGAGACTCCATGGCATGTAAATCACAGTCTTAAGGAAAAGGATAATAGCATATGCCGGGGGGGGGGGGGGGGGGGGGAGAAAGAAGGGGGGGGAGGGGGGGGACCCGCGGTGGTGTGCTTGTGAGGGAGAGAGACAGAGACAGACAGGGAGGGACGGAGGATAGGCAGACAGTGAGAGGCAGAATCAGAGGGAGAAAGAGGAGGAGGGGAGAGAGACAGAGAAAGTGAAACAGAGCTAGGTATAGAGGACGCTGTGGCTGGGTCGGATTCTGCGTGTTCTCAGTGAAGTCGTCCTAAGGCCTCTGGAGGTCCAGATCACTGCTTGGGGCCGGAAGTCTGTCTGCCCTTCCCTACCCATCTGAAGAGCTGTGGTTTGGGCTTTCCAGCCGGGAACCCCTCTTTCTGCCTCTTTGTCCAACACACAAGGTTCGTGGGACCCAGAAATCCCATTCTGAGAGCACCCTAGGAACAGTCCTTTCCATACGGCGCAGGAGGCCCCTGTGCCAAGAGATCCAAAGTCTGGAGCCTCTGTTCTCCCCCCCCCCCCCCCTTCCCTCCACGGACAAAATCTTGCCTTGTATTCCTTTTTTTCTCAGGGACTCTGAAGGACATGTATCATTGTACAACC
>NC_139390.1:57905000-57907500 GCF_054392235.1 Sus scrofa | reverse complement strand
CCACGCGCGGGGAACAGGGCACCCGCCAGGTGGGAAGGGGACACGGTACGAGAGCCACGCGCGAGGACCGACCCCCGGTCCAGCCTCCACCCGCCTGGCTCCCCCACCCCACCCCACCCCGCCCCCACCCGCTCAAGCGGGGGGGAGGCGCCGGGGGTGGGAGGCAGAAGGGAACACAGACGGGCGGCGGCACGGGGAAGCACGAGCCGGCGGGCACGGGGACGGGCGGGCGGGGCGGGGCGCGGCAGGGAAAGGCGCACAACGACGACCAGGCCGAGAGACCCCACCGGCCGGGGGGAACGCACGCGCCGCGGCGCGGAGGACAGGCGCAGGAGGAGGAGGAGGGCGGCAGGCGAGGGAGCAACGAGAAGAAAAACCCGGCGGTCGCCCCCCGACCGCCGGGGGCCCCCCCTGCCTCCCCCTCTCTCCCTCCACGCAGCCTCACGCGCGTGTGCGGCCAAGACGCCCCACGACCGACGGGTGGCTGGAAGCCGGGCACCCAACCCCCCGGAGCGACACCGAAACCCCGCGGGCTCGGGGGCACGAGGCACCGCGCGGCCGCAGCCCGGGGGGAAGCGCGCGGCGGCGGAAGGACACCGCGGCGTCCCGCGGGCCACCACCGGGGCACGCATCCCCGGGGCGCGGCCACGCGCGCGACACGGCCTCGGGGCGAGCCGCCCACCCCGACAGGGCGAGGCGTTGTTTGGGGGGGCGCGGGGCGCGGAAGGAACCCCAGGCGGCGCGGCGGACCGCGGCAGGGAGCCGGCCGGACACCGCCGCCACCGCCGCCGCCGCGTTGGGGGCGCGCGGCAAACGGGAGGCGGCGGCGGCCCGGACTCGACCCCCCCACCGACATCGCGCGGGCTCCCAGCCGCGCGGCGCGGGGACTCGGCCCGACGCCCCCACCCCACCCCCGGCGAAACACACCATGCCCAAAAGACCGCTTGCGGCGCGAGGAGGCTCCCAAAGGGACGGCGGCGGCCAAGGCCAACGGCCTCGGCGCGAGCCCTCTGGTCCGTCTCTTCCCTCTCACGGGCGGCGCGCGCCCCCCCAAGGCCTCGCAGCCGCCGCCGCCCACCCCCAGCCAACCCACCCCACCGTCCCACACGCGCTCCGTCAAGCGAGCGGGCGGCGGGGGCAGGGCGTGGGGGGGTGGGGTGCGGGGCAGATACGGCAGGAGGCAGAGGGGGCGCGCCAGTGTCTGCACTTAGGGGGACGAAGGGCACACGGCGGCCCTGCGAGGACACCCCAGCCGCGCCACCCCCGGAGAGGGAAACACCCCGGGGGTGGCGATTGATCGTCAAGCGACGCTCAGACAGGCGTAGCCCCGGGAGGAACCCGGGGCCGCAAGTGCGTTCGAAGTGTCGATGATCAATGTGTCCTGCAATTCACATTAATTCTCGCAGCTAGCTGCGTTCTTCATCGACGCACGAGCCGAGTGATCCACCGCTAAGAGTCGTACGTGCTTGGTTTGGAATGGCGGCACGGCACACTGCCCCCCCCTCCTCCTCCCCACGACCCACCCGCCCACGTGGGGCAGCTGGGTGGAGAGCGTAGGGGGGCGGGGGGGTCGCCTCTCGCCGGCCGAGTCAGAGGGAAACAAAGCAGACCGGTGGGTCGGAAGGCTTCACACGACGGGGCGTCCGGCGCCCACACACACACACACACACACACACACACGGGTGAGTGGGTGGGGCACGGACAACCCCACAGGCGCCCGGGGGTTCCCACCCCCCCAACACAGGCACGGGGCACACACGCGCTCGCTCGCACACGGCCACGGACCGACTGGCCGGCGATGGCCACCGAGTAAGCCCCCCTCCCGACGGCCGCGGTGAGAGGGGCTGGACCGCGACGAGGCACGGGGGCCCCGCCCCATGGGGGGAAGCGGAGCCTGGGGGAGAAGGGACTCCTCCTCCCCACCGGCCCGACCGCCCCGACCCCAAGGCGGACGGGCGACCCCCCCTAGGGGTCTTTAAACCTCCGCGCCGGGACGCGCTAGGTACCTGGAGAGAGGGAGGCGGGCGAGGCGGGGCAGGGAGGGGGGGAAAGCGCCGCACCCAGGCGCCCCCAACGACCGCCGGCCCTGACGACGGGTAACGAACTCCGTCCGTCGCGCGGCCCGCCCTCGGAACGCGGGTCTTACGTGGCACTGACGGCCCGTGACGCGGGAGCCACTCGGCCGCCGGCCGACCACCGCCCCCACCGCAAAGCAGCGCCGCCGCCGCCGCCGCCGAGGGCAGGGAGAGAGGGCCCGGGCCAAGCGGCGGCAGGATCGGAGCAGTGGAGCGGAGGCATGGAGGACCAACGGCCGGGAGAAAACCCGGCCCAGAGCCGGCGGCGGGAGGGCAAAGCCCATCCCGAGACGCGCCGAAAACACCACGGGGCAGCCAAGGCCGCGCGACCGGAGACAGAGACGCGCGGGGGGGTGGGGGGGCAGGGCACGGCCCGGGCCCCCCCCCCAAAAAGCCCCGGATCAACCCTCGGACCCGCCTCTCGG
>NC_139390.1:57882500-57902500 GCF_054392235.1 Sus scrofa | reverse complement strand
CCGCGGCGTCGCGGAGGGACGAGGGGGGAAGCCCCAAGCTCCCCCACCACCACCACACCCCAGACACGGACCTCCCCCTCGACGGCCCGGGGCACCGAGCAGTCACGTCGGGACCGGCCGACACGCGCGCGCCCTCGCTCGAGCGGACAGGAGAGGGGTGGCAACGAGGGCCAAGGCCCAAGGCCCAAGGCCCCTCCCCCCCACCCACCCACCCACCCAGGAGCGGCACGGCTATGACGGCCGGCCCGCAGCGGCTAGCCGGGTCCCGACTCGCGCTCAGGTGAGCTCAGCAGAGCCGGGAGGGAGGGGCACGCGGCGGGGGGGTGGGGGGGTGGCAGAAGGCCACCCCTCGACCACACGCAACGACGCCGGCGGACAGGCGGGGGCAAGGAAGCGGCGGCGGGCACGGAGCGGGGCCGCAGCGGGCCCAGGAAAGCGAGACGCACCAGGACGCCGGTCCGGGGGTCGGCAGATGGGGACCAGACAGACGGGAGGTCAGACAGACGAGCGGGAGCGAGGAGGGCGAACGTGGGAGCGGCCGGCATCGAGAGAGATGCCACAAAGGGACGGTGGCGGAGGGGGCGGCCGCAGGCCTCCAACGAGGTGGGGGGGGCACGGGGACCATCCCCAAAAACCGGATGCGAGTCGGCTGCCAGGGCACCACACGGGGTCTCACCGCCAGAGGCCTCCAGCACAACGGCGGTCCCGCCGCAACACCCAGGACGCCGACTGGCCTCCCCCTCAGCCCCTGGGGGGCCCCCCCTCGCGGGGGCCCCACGACCGCCACCGACGACACCGATGAGCCACAGCCGGCCCCGTGGAAACAAGTCTCCCAAGGCACCTACCGACGACCACCCCCCACACCCCACACGCACCCGCCGTGCCCAACCCTCTTCCCCCACCCCCCCGCGCACAGGGGGACACCCGAGAAGCACATCACCCAGGGACACCCGCCCGGCCACGGCGGCCAGGGGGTGACACCCACACGAGGTGAGGCCATTTCAGGTCCCCGGTTGACGCGGGGGCGGGAGGGAGAGAGACATGGCACAGGCAAGGCAGGGCGGTCACCTGTTCGGGGCAGGGGGAGGGCCGGCAGCACCGGGGAAGGGCGGCAATGCACACGGGGCAAGGGCTGTGGGGCAGGGACGCGGGTGCCTGCCCAGGGAGAGGAGAAAGGACCCAGGCACGCCAGGCAAACCAGCACGGGGTCACACCACCACACACACGAGGGCAGTCCCATGACACCTGGGACACCAGGCGGCCTCAGTCGCCCCAGAGCACTCCACGACCCGGCCCCACCAACCAGGGCCCCATGTGCAAAGGCTTCCCCCCCCCTGCCACGTGGGGGGGGTTCGTCCGCCTCATCTCACCCATCCGTCCATCTTTCCACCCTCATCTCATCCGTCCTTCACCTAGTCCACCCTCCAGGGCCTGACGCCTGGGGGAAACGCTCCTGAGCGAGGCGGCCCGAACCATGCTCGCTCACCACCTCCACACCACCAGCTGCGACCCCAGGCGAGTGCGGGAAGAACCGACGGGCGGCTCGCAGCGGGGGAGGCAGGGGCAGAGGCCGCCGGGGGACGGGGCGCATCCCCCTCCTCCACTTCCCCTTCCAAGGGGAGGGGCACCACGCGCCCACGCAGCACACAGCCCGGCGCTGGACGCCAAAACCCGGCCCGGCCCGGCGTGACCCTCCCCCAACTCGGAGGGGGGAGGCACAGGCCGCATTAGGCAAAAGAGCAGCGCTTGGCCCCCACCGCGGGGGCCAGCGCACCCCTCGCGCGAGGGCGGCTCTTGCCCACACGCTGTGGCAAGTAGCGCCGGCAGCTACTGCCCTGCAGACTTCAGGAGGGGCGGCGGCTGGGGGGTCCAGGTACCCCAAGGCCCCCCTCTCAGATCGCTAGAGAAGGCTTTCTCACCGAGGGCGCGTCGTGCCCCACACACCATCGCTCGCCCCTTCGGGGACCCACGGGAGTGGGAACACTCCCAAAAAGTGGGAAGTCAGAAGGGGGGGGGGTCTGCGGTATGGGTAAAGCACACAGCCCATGTGAGCGTCCACGGTCAGAGCCGGGAGGGCAAGAGTCTGTGCTGCCACCAGGCTTGCCTTTCAGACTTTTCCACGTGGGTGGAGGGATGCCACGTCCGGAAAGCCAGACGGGGACCCCCCCTTCACATCTCCCGGCCCACCGCGGTCGCTCTCACGACCACATGCAGCCTTCCCGGTCAAGGGAGAAGCATGGGGCGTGCCACTCAAGGGCCAAGGGCTGCCCTCACTGGCACACAGTGAGGGAGACCCATGACAAGGGGTCCACCTGAGCCCCTCCCGGGGAGGGGACACAAGCTTCCCCTGCCTTACCGTCTCGACCCCCTCCCCTGAGCTTTAGGAAGCTGCTCGTGGGGCACGCCACCACCACAGTGGGGACCCGAGGGGACTCACCGCTGGGAGAGGAAAACGACACCACCGCTCGGCCTCGGGCATCTGACAGGCAACCCGGAGTACTCCAGGGGCACCACAGAGGACCAGGGGAGGCACGCTCACGCACCCGCAGGGATGCGAAGCATGGCAGCGAGGGAGGCCTCCCCCCACTTTGGGGAGGGACCGCTCGCAAGGCACACGCCAAGGAGGCAAAGCGAGAATGCCTGCTGCGTCCCAAAGGACCCAGGCCCCCCCCCCCGACTGACACCCGAAGGCAGCAGGGCGGGAGACCAGAGGTCAGGCTGGAGGCCGCACCCCTGCCTTCCCCCACACCACCCGCAGGTGGGGGAGGAGCAGCGAGGGGCCCGCGACAGAATGAGAGGCGCGGCCCAACTCACCATGAGCGGCCGTCCCTCACCTGGCGCGGCTTAAGCCCAAGCCCAGGAGAGCGCCACATCACCACATCGATCAGTCCTGGCAGAGCCAGGGAAGAGCCCAGAAGAGGGGAGGGAGGGAGGGAGGGAGGGAGGGCCAGCAAAGACAATCACCACGGGGGCCTGCTTCAGCTTCACCGGCCCCCCCTCCTCCTCCTCCTCCTCCTCCTCCCCTTCCTCTCTCAGGGGAGAGACAGCGGCTGACAACCCCGGGAGGGAGAATGCCTGACACGTGGCACGGAGCCAACAGGGTGGGGTTGTTCCAGCCGAGCCGCCGGGTGCCCGCAGCAGGGAGGCACACAGGGTAGAAGACCCCACAGGGCCACGCGCCCTGCCGCCCTCGGGTCAGCCAAAGACCGGAGGGGACACCGCAGCATGGGCCAGCTGGATGCACAAGCGAGAGCCGGCGCACAGGCCCAGGCGAGCGGCCCCCACGCGGGGTGCAAAGGGCAGGGTCAGGCCTTGGACAGCAGCCGAAAGCCCAAAGCCCCCCACGTGCATCCAGAGGCCCAAGGTCTCCAGCGACAGGCGCTGAAGAGGATCGTGTCAGCATCTACCTGGTGACAGAAAAGGCCTATTTCGGCCGCGAAAAATGTCCATGCCCAGCAGCGGGGCCCACCCACAGGACGTGGGGGTATCCCCGGAACCCCCATCCGGACACTTGTCCCCCAGCCCTGCCCTAGAGTCGCCAGACCCAGCGCTCTCAGGGCCATCTGGTCGACCCGGGGAGCGTGACCGCAAGGAAGGGACAGGGACAGGAAGGAGGTGGAGCCGGCCGGCCAGCCGGGGAAGCCCTTCCCGGCTTGCCCACGCGGGCAGGTATCGGTCTGTCCGGAGCTCCAGACGGGGACTTGGCTCCCCCAAAATCCAGGACACACCATCCAGCTCAGGCCGGTCCCCACCTCCCGACAGATCGACCGACCGACAGGGAAACACTCCGAGGGCGGGGGGGCGGGGGGGGGGGGAATGAGAGCGTGGGAAACGAAGTCTTGTCCAACGACCGGGACCCTACATGGGCACGCCTCAGGCCCAGGTGCACCCTTCCCGGCCACACCCGGGAGCAGGGGGCCGGCGGGGTACCATCCACCATCTCCGGATCCATCAGGACTTGGAAAAAAAATGTTTCCACGGAGGCGCCTCCGACGAACGGACCCCGCGAAGGAAGGCGCCGGGGCCCGAGCCACCCTTTCCGCTCCACCCCTCACGGCTTGTGCCGGTCTAGACCTCGTCAGTACGACTCCGCACGGGCCGGCGGTAGCCATCAGTCGGGGGGCAGGGGGGGAGGGACCCATGCCGGCATGACGACCGGGAAACAAGCGTGCCGGCCACCGAGCCTGTCGCGCCCTCCAACGCCCTCACAGCGCACAGCCCGGGCCGCTCCTCACTTCGGGGATGAGAGGCTGGAGGGACGGCGGGCGGGAGTCATTCACGCTCCAAAGGGCGACCCGGGACAAGGCCAGGCCACCCGAGCACAGGCAGTCCCGGGCGCCGCACACCCTCTCCCCTCGCTAGGGAGGCGGCCCGGCCCAGGCCTGGTCGGTCCCCGGGGCCGGAGCGGCAAGAGCGGATGCTGGTCGACCCGGCCAGGCGGCCCCAGAACCTGCCTGGGGAGCGCGGTGACAGTCACTCCCTCACAGGCCTGCACGCCCAATCTCCGGTGAGAGAGGGACACTCCCAGGCCTCTGAGCCACCGGAGCTGTCGCCGCCAGTGTCGCCAGCCTCCCGGAACTCTGACTCAGGCCGGATGGCTGAGTCACATCCCTCGCGAAGGTCCCCAAAGCTGCAGAGGGAAGGGACGATATAAAAGCGGACACTAGATGGCACGCGACAACCGCCACCAACGTCACCAGGACAGATCCGGAAGGCCGGCCGGCCGGCGGCGACACAACGACACAGCGCCGGCCACCCAAATGCCCGAGCTCTTCCCGGGGCCGAGGCGCCAGGCGTCCTGCACGACCGCGAGGCTTCCACTACGGAGCTGCCTCCTGGCAAGGCACTGCGTGGCGTGATGGCAGCAGATGGAAAGAGGGGGGCGGCGGCGGCGGCGGCGGCGGCGGCGGGGAAGGAGCTGGGAAGAGGTTCTCGCTGTTGCCTAGAAGGAGCCGCGCTCGCTCCCCCAAGCATGTCCCTTCCTGGGCTTGGGAATTCCAGAGAGAAGCCGGCGCGGTGAGGGTGGCACTAGCGAGAGAGATCTCAGGTTCCCCTCCACCTTCTCTTCTCTCCCCCACCCCCACCCCACCTCCCTGCACGGAGCTGGAGGAGGGAGGGAGAGAGGGAGGGCGGGAGGGTAGGCGGGGACTGGCAAAAACGAAACCCGGCAAGCTCTCGGAGAACGACAACGCAGGAGTCGGTATACCTGCCACCCTTACCGACGGAGACGGTCTGTCAAAAGCAGACAAGCAAAGCCCAGAAGCTTAGGAAGGGAGAGAAGGATACAGTCGATCCTAGGAAAGTGGAAATGAAAATCTCTCTCTGCATAGACTGAGACAAAGTCCAAAGAGAACAAATGGCTGCCTGGGGCAAATGCTCTGGTGGTCAGGTCATAGAAACATGGATTTCAGCATGACTGACCAACCACAACGGAGGGAAAGTACAACGCAACACTATGAGTGTGTGTGTATGTGTGGGGGGGTGAACTGAAATCTCATCCAAAACAAAACAAAACAAAACAAAAAAAGGAAAACAACCCCCCCCCCAAAAAAAACCCAAAAAACAACAACAGATGAAGAAGAAGAAGGAAGCCCACGACCAACAGGGTCAAGGCTCCTGCTTTCTCACCGCGGTGGCTCTGGTTGCCCCTGTGTGGTGCAGGTTCCATCTCTGGCTCAGGAAAAACTTCCACTTGCTGCCCGTGTGTGTGGCCAAAAAGTAAAACATAAAGCTGAAACAGGAGGGAGAGGGGGTGGAGAAAACCCGAAACAAACAATAAACTTTGCAAGTCTCAGGATTGCCATCCTGGGGTAGTGGAAACAAATCCGACCAGGAACCATGAGGTTGCAGGTTTGATCCCTGGCTCACTTGTTGGGTTAAGGATCTGGCATTGCCGTGAGCTGTGGTGTCTGTCACAGACGCGGCTCGGATCCCGCGTGGCTGTGCCTGTGGTGTAGGCCGGCAGGTAAGGCTCCGAACTGACCCCTAGCCTGGGAACCTCCATGTGCTGCGGGTGTGGCTCCCCCCCAAAAAAAAACCAGAAAGAGAGAGAGAGAGAGAGAGAGAGAGAAGGAAAGAAAGAAAGAAAGAAAGAAAAGAGAAAGAAAGAGAGAGAGAGAGAGAGAGAGAGAGAAAGAAAGAGAAAGAAAGAAAGGAAGGAAAGAGAAAGATAGAGAGAGAGAGAGAGAGAGAGAAAGAAAGAAAGAAAGAAAGAAAGAAAGAAAGAAAGAAAGAAAGAAAGAAAGAAAAAGAAAGGAGAAAGAAAGGAAGGAAAGAGAAAGAAAGAAAGAAAAGAAAAAGAAAGAGAGAGAGAGAAAAGAAAGAAAGGAAGAAAGGAAGGAAGGAAAGAAAAAGAAGGAAAAAGAAATCCATCTCGGAGTTCCCGCTGTGCCTAGGTCACAGCTGAGCCTCAAGTTCGATCCCTGGCACAGGAAAGGCAGTGCAGCAGGAAAAAAAAAAAAAAAAAAAGAACAACTCCATCTTGCTGGTTGGGCAGGGGAGATGCAATTGCCGGATGACATTCCACAACTCTGCCAAACTGGCAAAACCACGACGCACTTAGTACAGGAGTCATTGAAGACATGGATGTGAAAGCATCTTCTTGCTATCGATTCATTTCCCACAATCCCAGGAAGAGCCATTGGAACAGGGCTCCCATTCTTGGCACGATATCTTTTCTATGTGTGGGTGGACGCATCTTTTCTCATGGTTGTTTTCCTTTTGACCAAATTTAACTTCAGCCTCCACCATGTCATCTTTTGGGCTCTCAAGCCTGCCATGAGAATATGGTCACCAAAGTCCTCGCCCAGAGGCACCTTTGCCCACCACCAGTGCCGCCGTCTCCCCCCACCTCCTCCTCCTCCTCCTCCTCCTCCTCCTCCTCCTCCTCCTCCTCCTCCTCCTCCTCCTCCTCCTCCTCCTCCTCCTCCAACCCCCGCCAAGCACCCCCCCCCCCCACCCCGCTTTGTATTGTTCAGCTGTCTTGCACTGGTCTCTCACACGGTGGCGGTGTGGTCCTATGCATGATTCCCAACCACATTCAAGTGGACTTCCGGGATCATCATTTTCTGTTTCCTAACTGCACTTTCGTCGTTCTTAGGAGGTTTGCTTCCCTTCCCCCCCCACCCCCCCCCCACCCCGCGCGCGCGCACGCTTGGTGTTGAATCGGAGCTGCATCTGCTAGCCTGAGCCACAGCCACAGCAACGGCGGGATCCGAGCCACATCTGAGACCTTATGCCACAGCTCGCGGAAAAATGCCAGATCCTTAAACCCCTGAGCGAGGTCAGGGATCAAACCTGCCACCTCGTGATTCCTAGTCCGATTCGTTTCCGCCGCGCCATGACAGGAATTCCTTCCTGTGTTCTTTTGGGTCATGGTTGTTTCCAGCTCCACAGAATTCCTCCCCGTGCTCATGTGACATCTGGGATGTGGCGGGTTGGGGGGGGGGGGGCAAGGTTTCGTTCCCCTACAGTCATGCCTTGAAAAAAGTCGTGTACAACGTTTCACATTCCAGATCCAGAAGCTGAATCCGCAGCCGGTTCCATCTCATGAAACCGATCTCCCAGCCCAGGAAAACCAAAGGTCGTGGTTGGAGCCCGTGATAAACCCCAGGTCTGAGTCCCGAGCACTGCTGCTCAGGGAAGATTTCGAGGTGTCAGGGTCCAAGGATCCTCCTGGGCACTTGGAAATGTCTCCGATGTGTGCAGGCAGGCATGAGGATGAGAAGGGGCTAAAGAGGGGCAGAGGGTGGTGATCTCTTGTCGGTGGATGTCAAGGGTTGGCGCTTCCTTTTGTGGATCTCCCGGAAAAGTCAAATGTGGGAGAAAAACTGGACCCGTGAGTTCGAGGAGAGGGATGGCCAGAGAAAACCAGAAGAATTCCATCTGCCGACCATTGGGTAGGTAGGAGGGCAAAAACCGAAACCTCGAGCATGACATGAACAGAACCACATGCTTCTAGCCACCCATAAACCCCGTAAGATAAGATCGTTTCTGCTGAGATACCCTCTCCCTCCCCCCACCCACCCAGGGCGAAGGATCCCTGGGTGGTGGCAGAGGGGCGGCAGCAGTCAGTGGCAGTGGCGGCGGGCATGGAACTTCCACAGGCCCTGGGGACACACCCCCCGCCCCCAGAAACCCCTAGAAGCTTGGAATTCTGATGTCTGTGGTGTGATGACCATAAACACTGGCTTTTGTGCCATGTCTGCTAGAAGATATGGTTTCCATGACAAATAAAGTGATTTTTAGCAAGTTTTTCTCCACTTGAGATGTATTGAAAATACGTCTTCATTCAGGGGGAGGTAGGTGTAGGTGACAGACGTGGCCGCTCAGCTCAGATCGGGTGATCTGGCAGGGCATAGCTCTGGCTGAGGTGCAGGCCAGCAGCTACAGCTCCGATTCTTCGACCCCTAGCCCAGGGAACTTCCATATCCCAAGGGTGCACTCCTAAAAAACAAAAAACAAAATGAACAACACACAAAGAGGGAGCATCTCATCGATGGCAGACCAAATTCCAATGTATATGTATACGTGTACATAGGTATGTACGTATGGATGTGTGTGTGTATGTGTATATTATCGAGAGAGAGAGAGAGAGAGAGAGAGAGAGAGAGAGAGAGAGAGAGGATTTTTTAGAGCCATAACTGTGGCATACGGAAGTTCCCAAACCAGGGTTCGAACCGGCATACATGGATACTAGTCGGGTTTGTTACCACTGAGCCACAACAGGAACTCCCCACATTCCAATATTTAATGAGAAAATACATTTTTGATGCTTTAGGCAACCCTGCAAACACCCTTATTTAAGTGACTGGACTTAACAAAAAGGAATCCCTAGCACCTAGTAACAGAACAAAGATAAAGAAACACAAGGCAGGAATTCCCGTTGTGGCTCGGTGGAAACGAACCCGACTAGCATTGACCCCTAACCTGGGAACCTACAAAATGGCACATGTGAAGCCCTAAAAGAAGACTACACACACACACACACACACACACACACACACACACACGGCACAGACAGATGCGAAAGGAAAAGAAAAGGAAGGAAAAAAGAAAAGGGAAGAAAGAGAGAAATGAACAGGCAGAGCAAGCCATTGTGAATGATCTCTAGGGACAGATATTTTTCTCCAAGCATAATTTTATTTTTCCCCAAGTGATACCAGACCTTCTCTCTCTCTCTCTCTCTCTCTCTCTCTCTCTCTCTCACACACACACACACACACACACTCTCCCTCCCTCTCTCTCTCTCTTTGAAAAAATTTATGTATTTAGTGGAGTTCCCATTGTGACTCAGCAGGTAGGAATCTGACTAGCATCCATGAGAGTGCTGGTTTGATCCCTGGCCTCGCTCAGTGGGTGAAAGATCTGGCATTGCCCTGAACTGTGGTGTAGGTTGCAGACACAGATCGGACCTGGTGTTGCTGTGTCTGTGGTGTAGGCCAGTGGCTCAAGCTCTGATTCCCTAGCCTGGGAACCTCCGTGTGCCGTGAGTGCCACCCGAAGAAAGCAAGGGTAAAAAAAAAAAAAAAAAAAGAAACATAAAAACCTGGATTGGGGAGATCCCATTGTGGCTCATTGGTAACAAAGCTGAGGAGCACCCACGAGGATGCAGATTCGATCCTGGGGTGGGGGGGTGGGGTGCTGGTGCTGGTGGTGCTGAGGTGTGTGCGTGTGGGGTGATAAATAGGTTACCTCTGGCTTCTGGGGGGTGAGAGTCAGCATGGTTTTCCTGCACCTGCTGCTCCTGGGCAATTATTTAGTTTTGGTTTCTTGTTCCTTTGTTTTTGTGGTCCTGCATTGTGGTGAGTACTGGTGTAAGTGGCAGGTTCCTATTTGATCCGACATTTCTTTGGCTCTGGTGTCGGTTGACAGCCATGGTCATGACTGGTGGTGGCTGTTAAGTCTCCAGGAGTTCCACGCAACATTCTGATTGTCTTTCTTCCTTGGGCTTTGGCTGCAGCCTCCCCCTACCCCCTACCCCCCCCCCCCCCCCGCATCATATGGAGGTTCCCGGGCTAGGGGCCGAATCAGACCTACAACTGCTGGGGCGTATGCCACAGTCACAAGCACCATCATATCCAAGCTGCGTCTGCAACCTACACCGCAGCGCAAGGTGATGCCACCAGATCCTAAACCCACTGTGGAAGGCCTGGGATCGAACCTGCAACCTCATGGTTCCTGGTTGGATTCCTTTCCACTATTCCACGACGGGAACTCCTGGGCTTTGGCTTTTGACAGGTGGAGGGACACAGCTTTCTGAAACGGTGGGGCCAGGGCAAGGCATAGAAACATAAGATGGATGTGAGCCTGCGCCTATTCTTTTCTCGTGTGCTGGGAAGATAAGGTGGCTCTTGCCAGCTGGGATTTCATTTCCCCACAAACGATCAGGCTCTTAAGGTATCAGGCAGGGAAGAGGGAGAGTCAGAGTTCCCATTGTGGCTCAGTGGTTAATGAATCTGACTAGGAACCATGAGGTTGCAGGTTCCATCCCTGGCCTTGCTCAGTGGGTTAAGGATCCAGCATTGCCGTGAGCTGTGGTGCAGGTTGCAGATGTGGCTCAGATCCCGCGTTGCTGTGGCTCTGGTGTAGGCCAGCGGCTACAGCTCCGATTGGACCCCTGGCAGGGGAACTTCCATATGCCGCAGGAGCGGCCCTAGAAAAGGCAAAAAGCCGAAGGTGGGGGGGGGGGGGGGACAGAAGAAGAGTGAGAATCACGGTCGGAAGAACATGGGGAAATCGGTGCTAGGTGCCTGGGTGTGTGAGTTCACACGGAATGCTAACCCAGACCCCTGGCCAGCCACATTTGGGGTATCTATCAACTTGACTCTCCACTCTCCAGCTCACCTGGGTGGTGCTGCCCTGCCCTGCCCTGCTCATGTAAGACCTGGCTCCTCCAGGGATGGCTTTGCACCAGAGGGAGACGGGGCAAAGTCACTGAGCTTAAGGTAATTTCTCCAAGAGAGACTCTGGGAGAAGGAGACCAGCTGGGTTTCTGTGTGTTCATTTTTCTTCCTGTCTGCTTGTTTGGTGCAGGCCAGTCCATGTGCCGAGACATTCAGAAACTCTGTACTAGCTGAGACTCAGACCTTGTTCCGAAATAAGCAAAGGGACTTTGAGCTGGGATCACTCCCTGACAAGTAGCTAGCAAAGAAGTTTCCCGTAGCTCTCAGGCCCCATCCCCGCCCTCAGGCGGGTGGGCGTGGGGAGGGGGTGGGGGGGGAGGGGAGGGGCTCGTTCAGGCAGGCAGGCAGGCAGGCAGGCAGGCAGGCAGGCAGGCGCTGGTTCATTAGTCCCGCACCCCCCCACTCCCGGCCCCAGCTGCCCGCCCCACCCCCCACCCCCGGCCGCCATCCCTGCTGCGCCGCCTCTCGCTTCCCAAATCGCCTGGACTCACGCCCGGGAAGGGGGGGAGGGGAGATCAGGAAGATCCAGGCCTCAGGGCCTGGGTTCAATCACTTCATTCAAATGCAGAAACTCTCCAGTCAAGTCAGAGGTGGTGACTTTTCCTGGAGCTTCTCTTTAGGGAAAGTGTTTTTTTTCCCCTCTTTCCCCAATTTCCCTACCCTCAGGCTGCCCCTCGCAGACTGCATGGAGGGGGGTGGGGGAGGATGTGTGCACGAAACTCGCCTCGTGTCAGGCCAAAGGAGCCCCCGCCATTTCCCAACCCGGGAAACCCCGCAAAACTTCTGGAGCATGTTGGCCTTGGTGTGGGAATGGACATCTTCACTTGCCATCTTCCTTTGCACGAGGAGGAGATTTTCATCTCCTGCTGTCTGGGGGCCAGAAAGGAGGGCCAGAGTGTCCCTTTGGTGTGGGCCGGTCCTTAAGTCATTTTACCTCACA
The DNA here is from genome assembly GCF_054392235.1 of Sus scrofa. Taxonomy (NCBI): domain Eukaryota; kingdom Metazoa; phylum Chordata; class Mammalia; order Artiodactyla; family Suidae; genus Sus; species Sus scrofa. The sequence continues at coordinate 57,890,656 of NC_139390.1, read as the reverse complement.
GGAATCACCCACACAGGGCATGGAGACACGTTTGGGGTCCGCCTCCTCCGAAACGTCCCGGGAAACCTCACGTGTGAAAAACTGAGCTGGGGAGGTCCCATCGTGGTGCAGAAGTGGAAATAAATGCAACTAGGAACCATGAGGTGGCAGGTTCCATGCTCAGCCTCGCTCACTGGGTTACGAATCCCACGTTGCCATGAGCTGTGGGTAGAGGAGAGTGAGAAGGAGAGGGAGGGAGGGGGAAGGGAGAGATCCTCCATTTATGGAACTGGTTTCCTTGTTTTGAGATGACGTCGCTTTGGTGAAACAGTTGTCAGATGGCCTCTCAAAAGGCGGTGATGTGGATGGGCTCCCCGAACCAGGCCCACAGAAACCAAAGGAACGAAGGGGTTAATCCTTGGAGCCAGAGTTCCCTCCTCTGAAACTGAAACCAAGCTCAAGCCCGGGAGTGCTGGTGTGTTGGAGCCAGAGACATTGTTACAGCTAAAAGCTACTTTGAAATAGTCTCCATTAGGTTATGGCTTGCCTTGGCCCACGAACTTATGACTAATGACTACTGTCGAGTCAGAGTTGTAGTGAACCTGGTGTTTTCTCTACCCTTGAAACACTCCCTAAGGATTGCGCCCCCCCCCCCACCCCGTGGATGAGCAATCTTCACTCCGGAGAGAAGGTCAAAATGCCATAACCCCAAAGACACTAGAAACATTCCATGGACCACCTGACTCCAGCCTTGATGACTTTGAAATGGTCTATCCTAATCTCCTATCCAGGGAGAATGCAAGCACCCTGATGCTTCTAGACAGCTCCGCCACCCCCATGCCCACCATTAAGCTAAACCTATAGAACCCCTTGCTATCCCCTCTCAAGGGAGGACACAGTTTTGAGGTCCTTAGCCTGCTGTGGCCTCCTTAGCCTGGCAAAGCAATAAAGCTGTTCTTTATGCTTCACCCAAAACTCTGTCTCTGAGACTTAATTGGAGCTGGAGTACCAAGGCCGGTTTGGGCTGCCAAACTTTCCTGGAACTTTCAAACTGTTACATATGAAGAACGGAGCCGGTGACTCTGTGTGTGTGTGCGTGTACGTGTGAGAGAGACACAGAGAGACAGACAGAGACAGTGAGTGAGACAGAGAGAGACAGAGGGAAGAGAGAGGGAGAGGGGAAAGTCCCTTCAGTCTTTTGTTTTCTCGGTTTGTTTGTTTGTTTGTTTGTTTTGTCTTTTTGCCATTTCTTGGGCCGCTCCCATGGCATATGGAGGTTCCCAGGCTAGGGGTCGAATCGGAGCCATAGCTGCCAGCCTACGCCAGAGCCACAGCAACGTGGGATCTGAGCCGTGTCTGCGACCGACACCACAGCTCACGGCAACGCTGGATCCTTAACCCACTGAGTGAGGGCAGGGATCGAACCCACAACCTCACGGTTCCTAGTCGGATTCGCTCACCACGGAGCCATGACGGGAACGCCCCTTCAGTCTTTTGAAAGGCCCCTCTGAGAATGCCGTCAGGTGTTGGGGCCAACTTTCCGAGGGGCTCTTAGAGAAATGAACACAGGGTGATGGTTTCACTCTCAGAGACCATTTCTCTGATGTGTTCATCGAGGGACTCCACGGGCTTCCGTTTTCAGGGCCTCGGGACAAGCGATACGTGTTCTCATCCGCAAGGATGCCAGGTCCAAAGGGTGGGAGAAAATGGGAAACGCTGATGAAGAGAGTTGTAGCCAGAGATGGAAGGCAACTGGAAAAACTTCAGGATCCAGTCCAGTTTTCCAGCCACTGAGTTTCTGATTTCTGGAAGGATTTGGGTAGGGAGGAAAAGGTCAAGGATTCTCCATCCCTCTGACAGAGGTATAAGTTACAAAGTAGATGTACAACTTTTGAGAAAAAAACGAACAAACAAAGAAACAACCAAACAAACAATTTTTGTCCCTTTGTCTTTATCAGGAAAAGTGAAAGATGGAGAGAGGGAGGGAGGGAGGGAGGGAGGGAGGGTGGGTTGGATGGATGGATGGATGGATGGATTTGGGGGGCGGGGAGAAGATTCTTAGATCCTAATGACCCAATGCTTTCTCTAGTCCTGGGCCTTTAGGTGATATATCTATATCTATATATCTATATCTATCTGTATACACACACACACACACACACACACACACACACACACACACACACGTAGTTATTTTCTGTTTCTAGGGCTGCACCCATGGCACATGGAGGTTCCCAGGCTAGGGGTCCAATCGGAGCCGTAGCCACCGGCCTACACCAGAGCCAGCACAACGCGGGATCCGAGCCCTGTCTGCGACCTACACCAGAGCTCACGGCAACACCCGATCCTGAACCCAACGAGCGAGGCCAGGGATCGAACCCGCACCCTCAGGCCTCCTAGTCGGATTCGTCCAGCCATGACGGGAACTCCTACATATGTATATAGTATGCATATAGTATATCTTTTTTTAATGCCCACGCCCCAGCCCTATGGAAGTTCCCAGACTCACGGTCGAATCAGAGCTGTAGCTGCGGGCCTACCCCACAGCCACAGCAACGCGGGATCCTTAACCCACCAAGCGAGGCCAGGGGAGGGATCGAACCCACATCCTCACGGATCCTAGTCGGGTTCATTACCGCTGAGCCCTGATGGGAACTGCAGGGGACATCTTTTTTTTTTTTTTTTTTTTTTTTTTTAAGATGTAAGTTTGTTGTGGTTGTTGTGGTTGTTGGTTGTTGTTGTTGCTTTAGCTCGGCATACAGTGGGCTTGCTTACAATGTTGTGTTCGTTTCAGGTGTACAGTCAAGGGGATTCAGTGATCCATCTACATCCATCTATCCCTCCGTTCTTTTTCAGCGTCTTTTCCCCTCTAGGTGATTCCAGAATATTGGGCCATTCCTTCCTTGTGGGTGGGAACACCAGCGTGAAAAAAAACCATCACGGGGGAGTTCCTGTCGTGGCACCATGGAAGCGCATCCGACGAGGAACCTTTGCAGGGAAGGGTGTGGGTTCGATCCCTGGCCTCGCTCAGGGGGGCGGTAAGGATCCGGCAGGCAGTGCCGTGAGCTGTGGTGTCGGTCGCAGACGCGGCTCGGATCCCACATGGCTGTGCCTGTGGCGTAGGCCAGCAGCCGTAGCTCCGATTCAACCCCTCGCTTGGGAACTTCCATATGCCACGAGGGCAGCCCTAAAAAGCAGAGGGGGGAAAAGAAATCATGAGGGCGGGGGAGAGGGATCCATGAGGAGGATGGGATGAACATATACACACACAAAAGAGTCTCTATCCAATAGACGACGAACAGGGACCCCTACGCCACCTTCTGGAATCCAAACGCCAAAACCACAAAGCAGAGTTCCCGCCATGGCGCAGTGGAAATGAGTCCGACCAGGAACCATGAGGTTGCAGGTTCGATGCCTGTCCACCTCGCTCAGTGGGTAAAGGATCCGGTGTTGCCGTGAGCTGTGGTGTTGGTCCCAGACGCGGCTCGGACCTGGCATTCCTGTTTCTGTGGTGTAGGAGGTCAGCAGCTAAAGCCTCCGATTCGATCCGTCATCTGGGAACCTCCATATGCCGTGGGTGTGGCCCTCAACACACACACACACACACACACACACGCACGCACGCACGCACGCACACACGCACACGCACACGCACACGCACACACACACACACTCTGGAACCCCCTAAATGGGAGAAAACCGGACACAGTAGTTTTTTAGGGGTCCAGTCTCTGTGACAGGTGAGGATATCAGGCTTGCATCGAGGGAGGGAAGGCTTCACCCCACGCAGAAAACACACCCACCTACCCACCGACCGACCTTCCTTCCTTCTTTCCTTCCTTCCTTCCTTCCTTCCTTCATGAGAGAACAGTTGGATGACCCATCCTAAGTGTCGGTTGAATGAAGTCTAGTTACCAGGGTTCAGAGTGGGGGAGGGAGAGGGGTAGGAAGTCTGAAGCCTCTGGCGACTCTCCGAAATGTTCTCCCCCCAGGGTGACAGAGCCAGCAGGTCAGGCACTGCCTTCTCTAGAAACCTTCCTGCCCATGTCCAAGGGGGTGTGGGGGGTTGGGGGTGTGGGGCAGGGAGTGGGCCAGGGAGCCTGGAGAAACCCAGACCACCAAGCGGCCATTCTCCCATCGCCCCGACTGTTTGTTGAATGAACATAATGGACGTGATCCAAGTCTGCCACGCCGCCGCCGCCGCCGCCGCCGCCGCCACCACCACTTTCTCCATCATCTCCCCCACCCCCTTGCCTGCAGCCATCTTTGAAAAGGCTGCTGTTGTGGCTGCCTTTGCATGAAAGTGAGTGAGGACCCCTCCCTAATACGGAGTGTTTCAGTCCCTGGTGTCTCTGACAGCTCGCTCATGTATTGGTTGTGAACCATCTTGCCTTGAGGATTTGGAGGATTCGTGAACATTGCAGGAGCCATGGGAGCAGTGAAGTCCTTATCGCCAACCCGACACCCCCCCCCCCCAAATTTCGTGGCAGGGAGCACACTTTTCTTTCACCCAAGAGATTTATTTCCTGCTTTCTGAAGAGAGAAGGAAAGGAGGGTCAGAATGGTCCTCTGGTGTCTGGTGTCCTGTCCCTTTCATTGCACACACTCCTAGTGCCACTGCGGGAGGCACGTTCGGGGCGCGGGGTGGGGTGGGGGTGGGGGACCTGCTGCACGCACCCGCCCCTCACTTTCAAATGCGAAACTCAAGGAGGATGTGAATGTCCTCCATGCCACCGATCAGGTGAACGGGATGGCTTTCTAGGGAAATCCTGGTGTTTCCTTTCACTGCCATGACGAACACCCAGAAACAACCCTGTAAGTTCATACAACTTTGTCAGTCAACTGTATTCCAATAAAATGAAAAAGCAAGACACAGACACACCCACACGCACACACACACACACGCGCGCGCACACACGCACCCCAACCCAGAACCAAACACCCTCTCCTGAAATGGGGGGGCGGGCCCACCGGAGAATGAGCAAGAGAATTCCAGAGTCGGTAGGAAAGTGTCATCTGCAGCGGTGTGAAAAACCCCAAGCTCTTTTCTTCCTGTCAAGGTGAATAAACTTTGTTAATGGGAGTGGGTGCCCTCAGTGTGCCCTCCGAGAGGAAAGGCAGGGAGCATTTTCTCCCTGAAGAGCTTAGTGCTGTCATAGCACTGACGGACAGGATGAACGATCGGTGAGAGGTGGCAGCAGCAGTGGTGGCCGCCTGCACTGCCTGGGCGGATTGGAAACATAGACGAGCCACCAAGACTGCGTGTGACACCCCCGTGGGCCACCCCCCCCCCCCCCCGTCTGTACAGTGACAAGAGTCCTTTGGGGGAAAAGGGAGGGTGGGTGCTCTTCCAGTGTGTCTGTCTGCATTCACCAGGTGTGGGAGAGAAGACAGATGTTTGTTTCCACTATCGTTCGGAGGACTTGCCCAAGAGTACCACGTCCCCCCAAAGATAGCACCGGAAGAGAGATGCACGAGGTTTCTGAATGCATGCCGTGGGTGCTCCAGGCTGCCTCCAGGCCGCCCCCTCGCCCTCGCCCTCCCCCTCCCCCTTGCCAGAGGCAGACGTTCCTTGAAACAGCTGGCTTTGAACTTGGGCTTCTAGAGGAAGGTTTTTCTCCTGCTTTCAAGACGGGAAGAAGAGGGTGTCCGTCTCACATCCGTCCTTTCCAGAGGGCCCTGGATTCCAGATCCTCCACATGCCAGCGCCAAAGCCGAAGCGGTCGGTCTGGGGGTGCCCCATTCGGGTTCCCTCCCCACACACCTGCACGCGCGCGCGCACACACACACACACACACACACGCACGCACCGGGAACAGTGTGATCTCCCACGCCCCCGAAAAGCTTCAGAATGGCCTCAGTCCGAGGCAGTAGACCTATGTATGTCCTCACACCTGTTCAAATAATGTCTGCCCTCAGCCCCACCATCCCCTGCCTCTTTTAAGGACAAAGGCACTGTAGGTTTCCCTGGGGAAGGGAGACTCCATGGCATGTAAATCACAGTCTTAAGGAAAAGGATAATAGCATATGCCGGGGGGGGGGGGGGGGGGGGGAGAAAGAAGGGGGGGGAGGGGGGGGACCCGCGGTGGTGTGCTTGTGAGGGAGAGAGACAGAGACAGACAGGGAGGGACGGAGGATAGGCAGACAGTGAGAGGCAGAATCAGAGGGAGAAAGAGGAGGAGGGGAGAGAGACAGAGAAAGTGAAACAGAGCTAGGTATAGAGGACGCTGTGGCTGGGTCGGATTCTGCGTGTTCTCAGTGAAGTCGTCCTAAGGCCTCTGGAGGTCCAGATCACTGCTTGGGGCCGGAAGTCTGTCTGCCCTTCCCTACCCATCTGAAGAGCTGTGGTTTGGGCTTTCCAGCCGGGAACCCCTCTTTCTGCCTCTTTGTCCAACACACAAGGTTCGTGGGACCCAGAAATCCCATTCTGAGAGCACCCTAGGAACAGTCCTTTCCATACGGCGCAGGAGGCCCCTGTGCCAAGAGATCCAAAGTCTGGAGCCTCTGTTCTCCCCCCCCCCCCCCCTTCCCTCCACGGACAAAATCTTGCCTTGTATTCCTTTTTTTCTCAGGGACTCTGAAGGACATGTATCATTGTACAACCATGGGGAAGATGCTTCCATTCCCTCTGGAATGATGGATGTGGTCGCATGTCTCAAGGAGGCTCCAATTCTTTGAGCAGGACTCCCGATGGTGCCATCCCATCGTCCCTCCCCTCCCCTCCCCTCCGGCTCGCTCGGTCACGGTTCCCCTCCTTTTTCCTCCCCTCCAGGTTATCTTCAGGTCTGCCGCCCACTTGTAACTCCTCCCCCACTTGGAAGTGGCCTCTTCCGGCCCCGAACTTGGTCGTCCCAGGCCCACCCCGGGAGCCATCTGGCGGACCTTTTCGGAGACTATAAAAAGCAGCCTACGGCAGGGGGCGTCGCAGGACCAACGAACGCATCGGGATGGATCGCTGTGTGGCGACATGGATTCTCCAGGCAGGGCAGGCATAAGGCCTGGACTCTTTCCTCCTGGAGCCCATTTCTTCATCCGTGGCCTTGAAGACGAACCACGCCGACCACGGACCGTGGACCTTGGCCTTCACCTTTCATTTCCGAACGGCAGCCAGGGCATCCATTGTCACCACCGCGGAAAAGGTGTCCACAAAAAGGACAGGTGAGCACCTCCATGGCATGCAGTGTCATCGCCACCCCCACCCCGGCTTTAAAGGGTCCTCTTTCAAGTAATCACGTTGCCACAGCTGGGACTTGGATCGGATCCCTGGCTCCGGAACCCCATATGACCTGGGGCCGGCCAATGCATCCCTCCATAGCGTCCTAAATCCGTACATCGTTGATTCAGGACTTTCCCTCGTGGCACAGAGGAAACGAATCTGACCAGGAACCATGAGGTTGCGGGCTCCATCCTTCGCCTCACGCAGGGGGTTGAGACGAGGCTCAGATCTGGCACGGCTGCGGCTCGGGCGTAGGCCAGCAGCCGTAACTCCAGTTCGACCCCTAGCCTGGGAAGCTCCATAGACCGTGGGTGCGGCCATCCGAAGACCAACAAGAACCTCCTCACCGTCCTAATACAGGGACAGCAACGTTGTCACGGCAAGGGCGGCGGGGCGGCGCGGGCCAAATAAAATGCTATGCACCCAAGTGTTTGATTTCAATAGAGAAGAAAGAAATCACTAGGCCAGAGGGGAAGCTCAGAAAACATCGAACACAAAACGACACACCCTGTCCGGGAGACTCAGGCCCCGGAGAGAGGCAGTCAACGCGGTGCAGACACGACCCCAGCGAGTGAGTTGGCAGAGACGGACGGGCGGCCCCGGCATCAAGACAACCCCAGGGATCCCATCGAGGGCCACACGCACCCGGGCCCGAGTCGGCCGGGAGAGCTGGTCGACCCCGCGGGCCCTCGGACCCGGGCCCGAGTCGGCCGGGACAGCTGGTCGACCCCGCGGGCCCTCGGACCCGGGCCCGAGTCGGCCGGGACAGCTGGTCGACCCCGCGGGCCCTCGGACCCGGGCCCGAGTCGGCCGGGACAGCTGGTCGACCCCGCGGGCCCTCGGACCCGGGCCCGAGTCGGCCGGGACAGCTGGTCGACCCCGCGGGCCCTCGGACCCGGGCCCGAGACGGCCGGGACAGCTGGTCGACCCCGCGGGCCCTCGGACCCGGGCCCGAGACGGC